>NC_073628.1:110232196-110535227 GCF_029407905.1 Bubalus kerabau | reverse complement strand
GCACACACACACACATCTGTGAGGATACAAGTAAAGCAGCTATGTAAAGAGAAGAAACTGAGTAAGTTTCATTTCTTACCCTCTTCTGCTTCATCCTCCTGGGGTGACAATGGACCCCCTCCACTAGTAGGAGTGACTGGATCCTCCTTCTCAGACTCTCGCTGTAGACTCACCACCTCATATATTGCATCCCCAGCATTGGTATGGCCTTTTCCCTCAGACTGAGAAAGATATAAAAATGTGTTTAAACATTAGAAATTTGAAGGAAACACTGAAAGATGGTGTATTTCAATGGTCATTAAAAAGAGCTAAAATGAAGAAGAGCAGCAGGTCATGTTTGATCTACAGCATGTCTGAAGTTGAGAAAAACCTTTCAAGTGCAATGTTCACATTACTTTCTAAATGTATGGTTCTTTTAGTATTATTTTAACCAATACAATAAAACCTATTAACCATTGGGAAAAAAATCTCAATTTCTTTTATCAGGAAAACCTAAGACACCACAGATTCCAGGGCAGACAGATAAGCAAGTGATGCTGGATTCTTAGGATTGACTACCTTGCTCTGAGATAAAGAGATACCAGCTATATCCATCAACTAATTCATGAAAGTAGGTAGTTTTCATCTTACAAATGGCTTACATTCTAAATGGCCTTTTTTTAAGGAGGAAAATTTCCAAGGCAATCATTAATTAACCAACTTAGCATGGCCTACAAAGTCTTAGATAAACTGAACCTTGCCTCTCTCATGAGCCTCATCTCATATTCAAAGACTGTTACAATACTATTCTTCAGCCACTCTGGCCTTGTTTCAGTTCTGAGAACTTTTTCTTCTTTCACCCGCCCAACGCCTTGGGATATCTTTTTCTCTCTGACGATACAGCTTTTCCTCCTACTCTTTGCTAACTACCATCAATATTGGATCCTTATTTCTTAATGTTACTTCTGTTGATGTTGTTCACTGGCTTTGTCGTGTCCAACTATTTGTGACCCCATGCACTGCTGCATGCCAGGCTTCCCTGTCCTTCACCATCTCCCAAAATTTGCTCAAACTCATGTCCATTGAGTTAGTGATGCCATCCAACCGTCTCCTCCTCTGTCACCTCCTTCTCCTCCTGCCCTCAATGTTACTTCTACAGAGAATCTACATTCCCATGTATTTGGTTCTCATCACAACTTTTCCTTCTCCCTCAATGCATTTACTATAACTACACATTATATTTTTATTATATTTGTTTAATGGCTATCTCATCCACAACAGAGGAAGTATTATATGGGCAGAGATCATGTTGACTTTCAATCAGAAACAATATGGTACCTGACACATAGTAAGTATTCAAAAATATCTGTGGAATCAATGATTAGACTAATGGTAAAACATGAATTTTAAAGTCAAATAGACCTGAGTCTGAATTCAAATTTCACTACAAGTTAAGAGTGTGGTCTTGGACAAAATACTTTGCTGAGGCACATTACCTCTTATCAATAAAACCAAAATAAACCATCTCATTTATTAAGGAGATTAAATATAATAATACTTAGAACATGAAATTAGAATGACGGGAATAAATTTTTATTACTATTATTATCTCAGTTTTTACACCATTTTACTACACTCTAAAGAACACAAAATAAGAATAGTATAGGCACATATAGAGGTATAATTATCTCAAATATCTACCTGTACTGTAATTCATTTAAATTACAAAAACATAACTACTTTAATTATTCATTCTTTTCAAGAATTTCTTCTGAACAATAAATCAAATTTCAGGCCCATTTTCAAGCCATTTAGCAAATAATAAAAGGTAAAAATGTCCACTGCATTAAACATGGGAAAAAAAGAAGACAGCCATGAAAAATTACATGGTTAGGTTTAAATCAAACTTTTTTTTTTTGTAATTCTACTATATTCAGGAAACAAAGATCTCAATCCCTAAAGCAACAACTAACTAGTTATATAAAGAAATACAATAAAAATGAAATACTAGAAAACAAGATGGCAGAGAAGTAGGTAGACATGGAGTATATCTCTCTCCATGGATACGTCAGGAATACACCTTCAGACACAGAAGTGCATGCAGACCACCAGCTGAGAGCAGACAGGAGTAGCTGAGCAGCGGAGAAGAATATGTAGAATCACGCAAAACTCGGGAGGATGGAAGAACTAGGAAGAAAAACAGGAGTGTTACAAGGACTGGACCTGCCCTTGGTGGGTGGGGGAAGTGAAGCAGCGGTCCGATCTCCACATCAAGGCAATTGCCTGAGTCAGAGGAGAAACATTTAAGGCTGAGAGTGAAATAGCTGATCTGTGGCAGCCTAAATGGAATGAGAATTAGACAGTTCTTGCTGCAGCCATACATACCCCAGACAAGGATGCAGGTCCCCTAGAAGGGGCAGCAGCTGGGAGCTGGAGCTTAGGGATTGTGGAGCAATCACAGGGCAGGGCTGCTCTTGACTGGAGAGATGGACCAAGGGGATGTGAGGGAGGAGACTGTGGTGGGAAATGCCTGTGGAGAAAAGCCAGGAAGCCATGGAAGCAAGGCCATACTGCTGAGTCAAGCATAGGGCATGGAGTCATCACCATAGCCTCTCTCTCCCCATAGGCCAGCATCAGCAGCAGAACAGTACAGAGCCTGGCCCATCAAGTGCCTGACACACCAAACTACAGGGTAGGAGCCCAGCCAGGAGGGACTCTCTATATGCTTGACAAACTGAACAACAGAAAAGGACCCCAGGCACAGGAGCCCTCTAAGTGCCTGAATGGGTGGAACTACGGAGAAACACTAGCCAAAGAGGCCTTCTGATCACCAGCTACCAGAGGCTCCAAAAAAGACACTGATAGGGCCATAACTCCTGCGGCTGAGGCAGTCCATGTCCCTGCGCACTTGGCGCCACCAGGGTCCCCATGACCCAAACAGCCATGCCACCTTCACCCTCAACCCTCACTGGGACACAGCTGCCACAGGCAAAAAAAAAAAGTCTTGCATCTATGCATGCGGGGGGTCTTCTGCTGTGTCCAACTCTTTGCGACCCTGTAGACTATGGCCTGCCAGGCTTCTCTGTCAGGGGGGTTCTCCAGGCAAGAATACTGTAGTGTATTGGCCAATACTGATAGCCATACCCTTCTAGAGAACTGTATTTCCTGCTGCCCTAGCCATCAACTACCCTGATTCTGATCCTAAACAATGGAGCTGGAGAAATCAACTTTCCTGTCATCAAATTACACTACAAAGCTACAGTCATCAAGACAGTATGGTACTGGCACAAAAACAGAAATATAGACCAATGGAACAGGATAGAAAGCCCAGAAATAAACCCACACACCTATGGGTACCTTATTTTTGACAAAGGAGGCAAGAATATACAATGGGGCAAAGACAGCCTCTTCAATAAATGGTGCTGGGAAAACTGGACAGCTACATGTAAAAGAACGAAATTAGACCACTTCCTAACACCATACACAAAGATAAACTAGAAATGGATTAAAGACCTAAATGTGAGACAAGAAACTACAAAACTCTTAGAAGAAAACATAGGGAGAATACTCAATGACATAAATCAAAGCAAGATCCTATATGACCCACCTCCTAGAGTAACGGAAATAAAAACAAAAGTAAACAAGTGGGACCTGATTAAACTTAAAAACTTTTACATAGCAAAGGAAACTGTAAGCAAGGTTAAAAGACAACATTCAGAATGGAAGAAAATAATAACAAATGAAATAATGACAGGGGATTAATTCTCAAAATACACAAGCAGCTTATACAATTCAATACCAGAAAAACAAACAACCCAATTAAAAAGTGGGAAAAAGACCTAAACAGACATTTCTCTAAAGAAGAAATGCGACCTTTGTTAGCCATCTGCCAACAAACACACGAAAAGATGCTCAACATTGCTCATTATGAGAGAAATGCAAATCAAAACTACAATGAGGTATCACCTCACACTGGTCAGAATGGCCATCATCAAAAAGTGTACAAATAATAAATGCTGGAGTGTGTGTGCAGAAAAGGGAATGCTCTTGCACTGTTGGTGGGAATGTAAATAGATAACAGCCACTATGGAAGACTGTATAGAGATTCCTTAAAAAACTAGGACTAAAACCACCATACAATCCAGCAATCCCACTCCCAGGCATAAACCCTGAGGAAATCAAAATTGAAAAAGGCACATGTATCTCATTGCTCATTGCAGCACTATTTACAATAGCTAGAACATGGAAGCAACCTAGATGTCCATCAACAGATGAATGGATAAAGAAGTTGTGGTACATATACACAATGGAATACTAACCAGCCATAAAAAGGAACTCATGTGAGTCAGTTCTAACAGGTGGATAAACCTAGAGCCTATTATAGAGTGAAGTGAGTCAGAAAGAGAAAGATAAATATCATATACTAACACATATATATACAGAAACTAGAAAAATGGCACCAAAGAATTTATTTGCAGGGCAGCAATGAAGAAACAGATATAGAGAACAGATTTATGGACATGGGGAGAGGGGTGGAGAGGGTGAGATGTAGGGAAAGAGTAACATAGAAACTTACATTACTATATATAAAATAGATAGCCAAGGGGAATTTTCTGTATGTTTCAAGAAACTCAAACAGGGGCTCAGTATCAACCTAGAGGGGTGGGATGGGGAGGAAGATGGGAGGGAGGTTCAAAAGGGAGAGGATATATGTATACCTATAGCTGATTTATGTTGAGGTTTGACAGGAAACAACAAAATTCTGTAAAGCAATTATCCTTCAGTTAAAAAATAAATTAATTACAAGAAAAAGAAAACAGTAATCAAACATTCAAATAATCTGAAAGATGGCAGCAAAGGAAAAACAAAGAAATGTATAAAAAGAAACAAGCACAGAATAAATATTAAAATGGTAAACTTATATGTAAACATATCAATAGTTATGCTAAATATAAATTGCCTAAATGTAACAATTGAAAAACATAATTCTCAGGTTATGTTGAAAACAAGACACAATTATAATCTGTCTACCAAAAAACCCACTTTTAATACAGTGACATAGGAAAGTTGAAAGTAAAATGAGGTTAGAAGATATACCATGAAAACACCTATCAAAAGAAAGCTGGAGAGACTATATGAATAAAAGACAAAGTTGACTACCAAGCAAGAAAAAACAAATCACTAGGTATAAAGGATACTGCTGCTGCTGTTGCTAAGTCGCTTCAGTCGTGTCCAACTCTGTGCGACCCCAGAGACAGCAGCCCACCAGACTCCCCCGTCCCTGGATTCTCCAGGCAAGAACACTGGAGTGGGTTGCCATTTCCTTCTCCAATGCATGAAAGTGAAAAGTCAAAGTGAAGTCACTCAGTCGTGTCTGACTCTTCGCGACCCCATGGACTGCAGCCTACCAGGCTCCTCCGCCCATGGGATTTTCCAGGCAAGAGTACTGGAGTGGGGTGCCATTGCCTTCTCCCATAAAGGACACTACACTAGGTTAAAAAGATCTAGTCAACAAGAACATATAAGAATCTTATAAACGTATGTAGCTAACAACAGGCTCTCAAATATATGAAGAAAAAAATTCACAGAAATGAAGAGATGGACAAATCCACATTTACAATTGGAAACATCAACACTCCTCTCACAGAAATGAAAAGAAGTATATGAAAATTTAGCAATGTTTAGAAGAACTGTACATCATCAACAATAGGATCTGATATGATACATCACTCCATTCAATAACAGAAGAATACACATTCTTTTCAAATGCACATGGAACATTCACCAAAACAAACCATGTCCTGGTTATAAAACAAACTTTAGAAATCTTTTTAGACTTAACTAAATAATGTTTAGTGACCATCATATAATTAAACTGAAAATCAACACCAGAAATATGTCTGGAAAATCCCCAGATACTTGGAAATAACACACTTCTAAACACTCCATGACCTCGGACGTGGGGTAACTCCTCTTGGCCACCGCCCTTCGGGCATGGGGTCCTTCTGGATGCCAACATCCACTGGATCATGGAAAAAGCTAGAGAGCTCCAGAAAAACATCTATTTCTGCTTTATTGACTATGCCAAAGCCTTTGACTGTGTGGATCACAATAAACTGTGGAAAATTCTTCAAGAGATGGGAATACCAGACCACCTGAACTGTCTCTTGAGAAATCTGTATGCAGGTCAGGAAGCAACAGTTAGAAATGGACATGGATCAACAGACTGGATCCAAATAGGAAAAGGAGTATGGCAAGGCTGTATATTGTCAACCTGCTTATTTAACTTATATGCAGAGTACATCATGAGAAACGCTGGGCTGGACGAAGCACAAGCTGGAATCAAGATTGCCGGGAGAAATATCAATAACCTCAGATATGCAGATGACACCACCCTTATGGCAGAAAGTGAAGAGGAACTAAAAAGCCTCTTGATGAAAGTGAAAGAGAGAGTGAAAAAGTTGGCTTAAAGCTCAACATTCAGAAAACAAAGATCATGGCATCCGGTCCCACCACTTCATGGGAAATAGATGGGGAAACAGTGGAAACAGTGTCAGACTTTATTTTTCGGGGCTCCAAAATCACTACAGATGGTGACTGCAGCCATGAAATTAAAAGACGCTTACTCCTTGGAAGAAAAGTTATGACCAACCTAGATAGCATATTCAAAAGTAAAGACATTACTTTACCAACAAAGGTCCGTCTAGTCAAGGCTATGGTTTTTCCTGTGGTCATGTATGGATGTGAGAGTTGGACTGTGAAGAAGGCTGAGCGCCGAAGAATTGATGCTTTTGAAGTGTGGTGTTGGAGAAGACTCTTGAGAGTCCCTTGGACTGCAAGGAGATCCAACCAGTCCATTCTGAAGGAGATCAGCCCTGGGTGTTCTTTGGAAGGAATGACGCTAAAGCTGAAACTCCAGTACTTTGGCCACCTCATGTGAAGAGCTGACTCATTGGAAAAGACTCTGATGCTGGGAGGGATTGGGGGCAGGAGGAGAAGGGGATGACAGAGGATGAGATGGCTGGATGGCATCACTGACTCGATGGACGTGAGTCTCAGTGAACTCCGGGAGGTGGTGATGGACAGGGAGGCCTGGCGTGCTGCAATTCATGGTGTTGCAAAGAGTGGGACACGACTGAGCAACTGAACTGAACTGAAACACTCCATGGATCAAAGAGGAAAACTCAAAGTAGAAAATATTTTGAACTGAACAAAAATGAAAATACAACAAGTGAAAATTAGTGGGATACATCTAGGATTTAGAGATATAAATATATGTATTTCAAATGAGCCATCCAGAAATCAATAATCTAAACACGCACCTTAAGAAATGAGGAAAAGAAGTGCAAAATAAAGCAAACAGAAATAAAATAATAATAATAAAGATAACAGCACAAATCAATAAAACTGAGGACACAAAAAATTTTAAATCAATGAAGCCAAAAGGTAGTTTCTTTACAAAGATCAATAAATTGATAAACCTCTAGCTAAATTCATAAAACAAAAAAGAAAGAAGATACAAATTATCAATACCAGGAACAAAAGCATGGGTATCACTATATATTTCATGAAATCAAATGGATAATAAATATAGCAAAGAATCCTATGCATATTAACTGTACAACTTAGAAAAATGCACCAAATTTAAGCTGTACATGATAATAATTTGATACACTCTATATATTGCAAAATAGCTACCACAATAACATCCTTCACATGACATAGTCTTAGTAATTTATTAACAGATTGTATTCTTTCAGTAGTATAGTTGATTTATATGTTTCACATATACAGCAAAGTGATTCAGTTTTATGCACATATGAGTATATATACATGTATATATGTGATATATACAAGTATACATATTCTTTTTCAGATTCTTTCCATTGTAGGTTATTACAAAATATTGAATATAGTTCCCCGTGCTATACAGTGAAGTGAAGTGAAAGTCACTCAGTTGTGTCCAACTCTTTGCAACCCCATGGACTATACAGTCCATGGAATTCTCCAGGCCAGAATACTGGAGTGGGTAGCCTTTCCCTTCTCCAGGGGATTTTCCAACCCAGGGATCAAATCCAGGTCTCTTGCATTGTAGGCAGATTCTTTACCAGCTGAGCCACAAGGAAAGCCTGTGCTATATAGTAATTCTTTGCTTTTTATCTAGTTTATATGTACTAGCATCAGCTAATCACAAATTCCCAACTGATCCCTCCCCTAACTGATCATATTTAAATAGGTTTAAATCAACATGCATCTTCAAAAGGGAAACTTCCTCTTATGCTTTTTAACTCTAGTAACTGATAAAAGGCTTTACCTCCATGTGAAAAGAATGTTAAGGCACCTGAAAGCAAAGAAGAGATCTGGGAGGAGGGCAAAAAATAGTTATTTTAACATTAAACCTGTTTTTAGCCCAGAGCCCAAAACAAGCCTAAAGGAGGCCTGAGCTAGGACAAGATTTAAGAAAGTGCAGCTACTTCCACCTCCAGCCTGGATCATGCTCTCCTAGAGAATAAAGAAGAGATGGCTCCCTTCCTTTTAATAAGGGTCAAGCCACAGGAGCTTCTGAGAGCTATGATGAACTCTTGTCATGCCCTAAAATCTACCCTTTTCTTCAGGCAAGCCTCCTCCCTCTAAACGATGTCAACTAAAAACACAAAACAGGATGGTGGCCTCTGGAGAACAGCTTATCAAGAAAGAAGCTTTTCCTCTCTCCTTAACAGTGATCTCCAGTCTTATCTCTTGAATATTATGACTCTGCTTCTCATTTCTCTATAACTTCCCCTTGTAGGCCAGCAAAATTTACCACCCCAAAATGTCTCTTTGGAATTTAGATTATTTAGAGTTGGAACCAATCAAGGCCCAAAAGACTCAGGAAAAAGCTTTGACCTTCCCCCTCACTGCCTAAACTTAGATAGCAGGCCTGTTCCTGGAACACAGCTACAACAACCTGCAAAGGATATGGGCTAGGTGTGATGGGGAAACTCAGTAGGGCCTAGATTTCAGAGTCCCCTCTATCCCACTGTCACTGCGTAGCCCAGCAAACATCTGTTTACCAAACATTTGCTTTCCTAGATCCATATGAACTACATCTTTTTCCAAAAACACTCCGCCCAACATGCTCTTTTGTCTTCAACTGAAGATGGTATTTAAGTTGAGGGATTTGGCCATTTTGGTGAATTACTCAGTTTTCCTGGGTCTCTCCAATGTATATGCTGTGTGCTAAGTTGCTTAGTCATGTCCGACTCTTTGTAACCCTATAGACTGTAGCCCACCAGGCTCCTCTGTCCATGGGATTCTCCAAGCAAGAATACTGAGGTGGGTTGCAATGCCCTCCTCCAGAGGATCTTTACAGTGCAGGGATCAAACCCACATCTTTTATGTCTCCTGCATTGGCAGGCAAATTCTTTACCACTAACAACACCTGGGAAGCCCTGATGTACATGTGCTATTAAACTTTTTATTTTCTTCCTTTAATCTATCTCATGTCACTTTAATTCTTATCAAGAATTACCATCTAGTCAAAAAAATGGTTTTTCCAGTAGTCAAGTATGGATGTGAGAGTTGGACTATAAAGAAAGCTGAGCGCCAAAGAATTGATGCTTTTGAACTGTGATATTGGAAAAGACTCTTGAGAGTCCCTTGGACTGCAAGGAGATCAAACCAGTCAATCCTAAAGGAAAGCAGACCAGAATATTCATTGAAAAGACTGATGCTGAAGTTGAAGCTCCAATACTTTGGTCACCTGATTCAAAGAGCTGACTCACTGGAAAAGATCCTGATGCTGGGAAAGACTGAAGGCAGGAGGAGAAGGGGATGACAGAGGATGAGCATCACCGACTCAATGGACATGAGTGTGAGCAAGCTTCAGGAGATGCCAAAGGACAGGGAAGACTGGAGTGGCTTCAGTCCATGGGGTCTCAAAGAGTCAGACATGACTGAGGGACTGAGCAACAACAAAGCAGAATCATAGGAGATGGTTCTTGGACATGAGTCCATCTTCTCCCCAGTTGCCAGTCTTCTTATTAAAGCAATATTTCCTTTCCCAACAATGAGTATTGGCTACTGAGAGGCAAGCAGCTAAACATGAGTTCATTAACAAGCATAAGGATTACTATTTTGAGCTAAGTGCGATCAAAACTCAGCAGATTCTTGAAAGCTCTTCTACCTCTCCCTCAATTGCCTAAATTTACATAAGAAAGGGAGAAAGCTGCTAAGAGGGATATCCTTTTATTTAAGAAACTTATCTTCATAACAGGACTACCTGTTGTTTTTTTTTTTTTAATTCCCCAAATATCTCCTCCCACTTCCTGTGAATGACCTTCCTCCTCTTTGCATTCCCAGATCCCTCCCCTTTCCCTGGCTCAGGATGGAATACAAGCTTCAATTACCAGCTGCCTTTTGAGTCTTCATATCTTTCTAGGGCTCCCACAAGCACATAATTAAATTTTCCTCCTATTAATCCGTCTTATATTTATTTACGTAGTAGACCAGCCAAAGAACGTAAAAGGGAAGAAGAGAAATTTTGTCCACCCTTAAAATATTCCTTCTCTACTGTGATCACAGAACGTGACTCACAAAGATCCTCAAAGGGGCTTCTTTTAACCACCACTTTCTTTCATTCTACTGCTATGGTCCCTCCCTTTTCTAAACCCCACAGAATTCTGTACATTATTTTTATCTAGTATTTATCACAACGCTCCAAGTAAAATGGCAATTTTTATACATTTCCTTATTAATAGGAGGTGACACAAAGTTCCTTTGGGGATAAGGTTGTTATTTGAAATATCTTATTCTCACTGTGCCACTAGAATAGATATTATAAATTAACTTTGAATTAACTTGACTACAACAGTCATGAAATTATTTGTACTAAAAATTCACTAATCCAAATGTCACAGAATTTTAGAAAAAAATTCAGTAATACTACTAACCCACATTATTAGTTTATAATAAGAAAACCAAGGCTTCCAGACATAAAGGGACACCCAATAGGTTTATTTTTTTTAACTATTTACTGAGAAAAAGCTTTATCTGTCACACTTATTTCATATAAAAATTCAAAACATTTCATGTACTAAATCCAACATATATGATATACACTACATCTCTATACCAGAATAAGTGACCCCTTCTCAATCAAATGTAAATTTCACTATGTCATTTAAGGTCAGATGCTCCAAAAACTAAACATAACTTAATTTGTTATTATTATTAAGAGTTTAAAAATCTCCATAATAATCAGCAACCCTTTTCCAGAAAATTTGTTCATCATAATAATCAGATGTGCTTACAGAAATCTCAATTTAAATTATTTGCTGCTGCTGCTGCTAAGTCACTTCAGTCATGTCTGACTCTTCGCGACCCCATAGACTGCAGCCCACCAGGCTCCTCCGTCCATGGGATTTTCCAGGCAAGAGCACTGGAGTGGGGTGCTATCGCCTTCTCCGTTAAATTACTTAAACCTTACTAATTCTACAACATATGTTTTGTATTTCAAGAAATGTCAAGCTACATTAAAGTATGTTGTACTGGCCTCAAAATGTTTTGCATTTCCTGAATTAACCTAATGTAAATAACATTTCTTAAGATTACCTTTAAAATGAATACAAATATCTCTTTCTTCGTAACACAGTTTTTTGTCTATAATTGCCTCCGATTGCTCTTTATAGTTTACCATAAATCTACAAATGAAGCAAGGATTTAAGAACCACCTCCTACATGTTTTCAGTGCTGCTGACTCAGCTGACCCCTTGAGAACCGAGCTCTATTTTACAATAACTTCACCTAATCAGCTATTTTTCTTGAAACTATCTTATTTATATATATTTCTAACTTATGAAATAAAAGATTACTGAATTCACTGAAGTGCTGCTTTTTCCAAGCTCCTATCTCCATATGCTTTCACACTTTTATCCCTAATATAACTTAACTGTTATCAATTTTTACGAAATTTTGGTACCAGCGCAAAGTAGAAAATACTTTTAAGAAGGACAACACAGCTAAGAATGTTGCACACCATTACTGGCAACAAATCAATTATCTCCGAACAGAGAAAATAATTTCATTTCAACATTTCAAACAACTAGTATTTTAAGAGCAATAACATAGTCTTAAGTGCAAGAATATTATCTATACCTTAAGAAAATATATTTGACTATGAAATAAGCAAAATTTCCTTATTTAAATATCAATTAGGTTGCTAGTTCACCATCAGACCCTTGTCACATTATTCTCCAAGTGAGAAGCCTTTTGTTTTTATTAAATTTTCAACACACTAAAAGAAATATAAATCTTTAGATAAAAGGATCATTTATTCCTCACTAATAGGCCACTTGATAACATGGCCTCGGTAATGTGTGATTTCTTAAACTCCACACAAATGAAAGACAAGGGACAGGTACTAGTACTTAATGAAATGAACCCAAGTCACGGTGCTTACCAGCTTTGCTTCACAACTGGCTTATTACTTTTTAAATGCATTGCAAAAGAGTCAGTCAGTCAGTTCAGTCGCACAGTTGTGTCCGACTCTTTGCGACCCCATGAATCGCAGCACGCCAGGCCTCTCTGTCCATCACCAACTCCCGGAGTTCACTCAGACTCACATCCATCGAGTCAGTGATGCCATCCAGCCATCTCATCCTCCGTCGTCCCCTTCTCCTCCTGCCCCCAATCCCTCCCAGCATCAGAGTCTTTTCCAATGAGTCAACTCTTCGCATGAGGTGGCCAAAGTACTGGAGTTTCAGCTTTAGCGTCATTCCTTCCAAAGAAATCCCAGGGCCGATCCCCTTCAGAATGGACTGGTTGGATCTCCTTGCAGTCCAAGGGACTCTCAAGAGTCTTCTCCAACACCACAGTTCAAAAGCATCAATTCTTCGGTGCTCAGCCTTCTTCACAGTCCAACTCTCACATCCATACATGACCACAGGAAAAACCATAGCCTTGACTAGATGGACCTTTGTTGGCAAAGTAATGTCTCTGCTTTTGAATATGCTATCTAGGTTGGTCATAACTTTCCTTCCAAGGAGTAAGTGTCTTTTAATTTCATGGCTGCAGTCACCATCTGCACTGATTTTGAAGCCCAAAAAAATAAAAATAAAGTCTGACACTGTTTCCACTATTTCCCATGAAGTGATGGGACTGGATGCCATGATCTTCGTTTTCTGAATGTTGAGCTTTAAGCCAACTTTTTCACTCTCCTCTTTCACTTTCATCAAGAGGCTTTTTAGTTCCTCTTCACTTTCTGCCATAAGGGTGGTGTCATCTGCATATCTGAGGTTATTGGTATTTCTTCCAGCAATCTTGATTCCAGCTTGTGCTTCTTCCAGTCCAGCATTTCTCATGATGTACTCTGCATATAAGTTAAATAAGCAGGGTGACAATATACAGCCTTGCCGTACTCCTTTTCCTATCTGGAACCAGTCTGTTGTTCCATGTCCAGAAAAAGAGTACATATATGTTTAAGGAGTCTCTCCTCTCTGGCTTACAATTTCAAAACTTAAAATACTAATTTTTCGTACCTGAAAATACTAATTTTTCAGACCTTAAAAACACTAATTTTTAAGACCTTGATAATGGAAAAGATTGAAGGCAGGAGGAGAAGGAGACAACAAGAGGATGAGATGGTTGGATGGCATCACCGAATGAATGGACTGGAGTTTGAGCAAACTCCAGGAAATAGTGAAGGACAGGGAAATCTGATGTGCTGCAGTTCATGGAGTCACAAAGAGTCAGACATGACTTAGTGACTGAACAACAACAAATTTTCAGAATAAATCCTTTTCAGAATAAATAAATTCAAGTTTTCAATGAAGGCCTATAATAAACAATCTATTCTCATTTCAGTACCCAGAATGAAAACTTCCTTTATTCTATTTCCTTTGATGTACTCTCATATTAAGATACACTCTATAGCACAATACAAACCAAACCTGAAAGTAAATGGTAACAGCTGAATGTCTTATAGTTCTTTCTTTAAGCAAAATAGGACCAGCAGAACATAAAATTATTCAATGATTTTAACAAGTATAAAACAAAACAAAAATAGTACTACAAAGGTTATATTCTGATAACCTTCTTATGAAAGAATCCTGCCAATAAACACTTTATGGATGATGGAATGCACAGCATTTACTTTTAGTAATAAGAAAAAAAAGAAAAAATAATTCATCAAATTACTTCTTAAGCAATTTATTAATGTAGCAGCAGGTGATGTCACCATAGTTAAAAGACACGAGTATCTTCAATTCATTATGAATTCTATTTTGGGGTATTTTAAAACTGTCATTTAAGGGAATTCCCTGGCGGCCCAGTGGTTGGGACCCCACACTCTTACTGTTGAGGGCCTGGGTTCAATCCCTGGCTGGGGAACTAAAATCCCACAGGCAGCGTGGTGTGGCTGAAAAAACACAAAAACAAAAGCAAACCAAAAAAAAAAAAAAAAAAAAAAAAACCTGTCATTAAAAAATCACTCTGAAATGTCACAGTAATAAGCAGATAATATTTTAAGCATTAGAACCTTCCAAAATTCTCATTTTGCTACCAGCTGTTTTGGAAGTCCTCCCATAATTAATAATTGTTTTTAAAAAAAGAAAATACCAAGTGATGCATAATTTCTATTTTAATGAGATATAATTGATATATAACATTGTGTAATGTGTATAATGTGTTGACTTGATATATTTATATACTGCAATACGATTACCACTGTAAAATTACCACATAAGCCAACACCTCACATCGTTATCATTTCTTTCCTGTGGTAAGAATAATTATGATCTAATCCCTTAACAACTTTTAAAATTTATAGTACAGTACAATCAACCCTTAGTATCTATGGAAAGACTGGATTCAGGACCTCACTGTGGACACTGAAATCTACAGATGCTCACATACCTCAAATAAAATGATATAGTACAGTTGGCCCTGCGTATCAGCAAGTTCTGCATCCACAGATTCAACCAACCAGGAACTGAACCATGGACTAATCCAAAGACCAACTAAACATTGGTTGAATCCACCCCTGAGGAACCCATGGAAAAAGGGCCCACTAGATTGTTGACTACAATCACTAAGTTTTCTATTAGACTTCAAGAATGTTTTTTTATCTACTAATTTACAGTTTCTACATAATTTCTTAACTATAGCATTTCAGCAGAAAGAAATGAGTTCACTTTTACAGTATCTGCTATGTCATTCCTCTAAATGTTGGCAACAAAAAGTTTTTGGCACTTGCATCCATATTTTGATGAGGTATTCACTCAGCAAAATCACTAGCAGAGGGCTAGACTTCCAAATCCAGAAAAAAAAACAGAAAAAAAGACTGAATTTTAAAAAAAAAAAAAAATTTTTTAAATCAAATTGCCAACATCTGCTGGATCATCAAAAAAGCAAGAGAGTTCCAGAAAAACATCTATTTCTGCTTTATTCACTATACCAAAGCCTTTGACTGTGTAGATCAAAATAAACTGTGGAAAATTCTGAAAGAGATGGGAATACCAGACCACCTGACCTGCCTCTTGAGAAACCTGTATGCAGGTCAGGAAGGAACAGTTAGAACTGGACATGGAACAACAGACTGGTTCCAAATAGGAAAAGGAGTACGGCAAGGCTGTATATTGTCACCCTGCTTATTTAACTTATATGCAGAGTACATCATGAGAAATGCCGGGCTGGAATCAAGATTGCCAGGAGAAATATCAATAACCTCAGATATGCAGGAGAAGGAAATGGCAACCCACTCTGGTACTCTTGCCTGGGAAATCCCATGGACGGAGGAGCCTGGTAGGCTACAGTCCATGGGGTCGCAAACAGTAAGATACGACTGAGCGACTTCACTTTCACTTTTTCACTTTCATGCACTGGAGAAAGAAATGGCAACCCACTCCAGTATTCTTGCCTGGAGAATCCCAGGGACAGGAGCCTGGCAGGCTGCCGTCCATGGGGTCGCACAGAGTTGGACACGACTGACGTGACTTAGCAGCAATAGCAGCAGCAGATATGCAGATGACACCACCCTTATGACAGAAAGTGAAGAACTAAAGAGCCTCTTGATTGAAGTGAAAGAGTGAAAAAGCTGGCTTAAAAGCTCAACAATCAGAAAACTAAGATCATGGCATTCGGTCCCATCACTTCATGGCAAATAGATAGGGAAACAGTGGCTGACTTTATTTTTCTGGGTTCCAAAATCACTGCAGATGGTGATTGCACCCGTGAAATTAAAAGACGCTTACTCCTTGGAAGGAAAATTATGACCAATCTAGATAGCATATTCAAAAGCAGAGACATTACTTTGCCAAGAAAAGTCCATCTAGTCAAGGCTATGGTTTTTCCAGTGGTCATGTATGGATGTGAGAGTTGGACTATAACAAAAGCTGAGCACCAAAGAATTGATGCTTTTGAACTGTGGTGTTGGAGAAGACTCTTGAGAGTCCCTTGGACTGCAAGGAGATCCAACCAGTCCATCCTAAAGGAGATCAGTCCTGGGTGTTCATTGGAAACACTGATGCTGAAGCTGAAACTCCAATACTTTGGCCACCTGATGCAAAGAGCTAATTCATTAGAAAAGACCCTGATGCTGGGAAAGATTGAGGGCAGGAGAAGAAGGGGACAACAGAGGATGAGATGGTTGTATGGCACCACTGACTCAATGGACATGGGTTTGGGTGGACTCCAGGAGTTGGTGATGGACAGGGAAGCCTGTCATGCTGCAGTTCATGGGGTCCCAAAGAGTCCAACAGGAGGACTGAACTGAAGTGAATTTTCTAAAAATTTTTACTTTGTATTTAAAGCAAAGTAAAATGTATCATAATATTTGGGATTTGTACCCAGCCTCTCTCTGTTCCCAGTTAAGGGGGTGAAGTATGAAAACATCTTGTCTCCCACTCACTCCTCAATCAACTGCAGTCTGACTTCTGCCCCAATACTCCTCTCAAGTTGTTCAGGTTTTATAGTCTAAGATCTTTATCTCTTATCTACCAATCATATCCCAATCTAACCTCCCTGCAGTACCTAATGCTGCAGGCCTTCTCTCCTGCTGAAAACAATCTCCCCCCCTTGCTTTTCCTGGCCTCACACTCGTGATTTTACCCCAAGATCTGTGCTTATTCTTCTATATTCACTTTGCTCAATCCTCTTCCTATACCAATCTTTTAAATGTCTCCTCTTTCAACATTTGGTCTTGGGGTAATTTCACCTACTCCTATTCACAATTCTCAAGCATTAACCACTTTTAAAATCTATTTCCCAAGTGTAGGATACCAATATCTGACTGCTTACTAAACCTAAACATCCCTTTGAAATGTGAAATTTAGCATGTCTAAACCTCTGCTAGCTTTCCTCATGAGCCTGGGAACACTTCTCCTTGAAAGTCTATTTCAATCAAAACGATCAACAACCACCCAGTCACTTAGAAGTAATCCTAGGTTTTGCTTTCTCTCAACCTCGCATCAAATCAAACACCAGATCTTGATTCTTACTTCCCTAAAGTCTCTCAAATTCATCTTTTCTAATACCCCACTGCAAAATACCAGGCCAGATGAATCACAAGCTGGAATCAAGATTGCCAGGAGAAATATCAACACCTCAAATATGCAGATGATACCACTTGAATGGCAGAAAGCAAAGAAGAACTAAAGAGTCTCTTGATGAAGGTGAAAGACAAAAGTGAAAAGCTGGCTTAAAACTCAACATTCAAAAAACTAAGATCATGGTATCCAGTTCCATCATTTCATGGCAAAGAGATGGGGGAGAAATGGAAACAACAGCAGATTTTATTTTCCTAGGCTCCAAAATCACTGTGGACAGTGACTGCAGCCATGAAAAAGATGGTTGCTCCTTGGAAGAAAAGTGACAACAAACCTAGACAGCATTATTAAAAAGCAGAGACATCACTTTTCTGACAAAGGTCTATATAGCCAAAGCTATGGTTTTTCCAGTAGTCATATATGGATGTGAGAGGCAGACCATAAAGAAGGTTGCGCACTGAAGAACTAATGCTTTTGAACTGTGGTGCTAGAGAAGACTCTTCAAGAGTCCCTTGGACAACAAGGAGCTCAAACTAGTCCATCCTAAAGGAAATCAACCCTGAATATTCACTGGAAGGACTGAAGCTGAAGCTGAAGCTCCAGTACTTCAGTCTCCTGACGTGAAGAGCCAACTCACTGGAAAAGACCCTGATGCTGGGAAAGGATGAGGGCAGGACGAGAAGGGGACAACAGAGGACAGGTTGAATGGCATCACCGACTCAATGGACATGAACCTGGGCAAACTCCAGGAGATAGTGAGGGATAGGAAGGCCTGGCGTGCTGCAGTCCACGGGGTCACAAAAAGGCAGACATGACTTAGTGACTGAACAACAATTATCCCCACTGCCATCGCCTTTCTTCAAGCATTCATCATTTCGCATCTTGGCCACAACAGCCTTCCTACCTCATATGCATTGCCTCCAGTGTCAATATCCTTTTCACCACTGTCAGACTGAACTTTGCCAATTATAAACATATTGTCATTCAGAGCTTAAAATTCTCCTAACTTGAGGATAAAGTACTAAGCATAGCAACAACCTACCTATTCAGAATAATTACCCACCATGCCCACTGATGCTTCAGCAATATAGCAATATCTAATCTCCTAAAGATCTTCAACATATCATGTTGCATCAGAGCTGTATGAACTGACTCAACTATTGTCTCTGACTAAAATGCCTTTCTCTGTCTTACCACAATTCAAAATCTTGACCTTTCTACAAGAGTTAGTTATTCATTTATTGGTTAATTTATTCATTCATTTATTTTAGGCTTAAAATACAAAAGAATCTGTTCAAAAAGAATACAGACGAAATAGAAGACAAGAAGTATTAATTAATATTAATAACAATAATAGCTAACACTTATTGAGCATGTAACAGGTGATAAGTACTGTCCTAATGGGCCTTACATTAATTCATATTTAATCACCATGAGAGCTGTGATATTGTATATAATAAGAAATACATATTTTGGTCTTCATCCTGGCTCCTGAAACAGCACCATAGCAATAAAGGTGAAAGAAACAACTGTTGTTACAATATTTGGTTTTTATCCATTTTCTGAAATAGTTCCAGGGAATCCCCTGGTGGTCCAGTGGTTAAGACTCCATACTTCCACTGCAGAGGGCATGGGCTTGATCCCTGGTCAGAAAACTAAGATCCCACATGCTGCAAGGTGCCACCAAAAGAAAAAAAATCTTGAACCATGAAATAGTTCCAGAGCAATAAAGGTAAAATGAGCATTTTTTGTTATTTCTAGTGAGCTTCTTTCAACTACAGCTGAATTTATGTTCATGAGGTAACTTCTAGAAAGCCCCTAAGGACATGCGGGCTGGGAACAGAGCAGGTGGATGCCAGGGGAATCTATCACACTGATTTGAGGGTTGGAACTTTCAGCCCCGCTCCACCAGCCTGCAGGGAGGGGAAACGGACTGGTGCTTGAGTTAAGCTAACAGTCAATGATTTACTCAATTGTGCCTACAGAATGAAGCATCCAAAAAACCCCTAACTTAGCTGTTCAGAGAACTTCTGGGTTGGTAAACAAGTGGAGGTAGAGGGTGGCAAGACTGTATATCCCCGATACCTTGCACTATGCATCTCTGCTAGCTGGCTGTTCCAGAGTTGTATCCTTTTCTAATACCCTGGTAATCTATTAAGCAAACTGTTTTCCTGAGTTCTGTGAGTCATTCTAGCAAATGATCAAACCTGAGGGGGAGGTTGTGGGAACCTCCAAATTACAGCTGGTTGGTCAGAAACACAGGTGACAACCTGAACCTGCAGTTGGTATCTGAAGTAAGGAGGAGGGGAACAGTTTTGTGGGACTGAGCCCTTAAACTGTGAGGTCCATGCTAACTCCAGGTACTGTCATCACTGAACTGAAGGCCATCCAGTTGGGTTCACGTTGGAGAATTAATTGGTATAGGAAAAACACCCACCTGTCTAGTATCAGAAATGAAGTGGTGGGAACAGTAGTAAAGGAAACAGAGTTTTCTTTACACAAATCTGAGGTGGTATAACAAAAATCCCCACTTCGGAGATGAGGAGCATCTTGCCTAAGGCTAAATATCTAGGAAATGGGGGGAAGCTGGGATTCAATCCTAGGAACCTGACTCCAATCCAAGTTGACAGGTATGATTAGTGAGTGTCACTTCTGCACTGTGCATACACTTCCACTGTTGCATGAATCATCTAGTAGGGTAATCTTTTTACCATTACATTCTTCACTCTTTAAAGACAAGAGAACATGTATTATTCATTCACTTATCCCAAACACTATCATGCTAAAGGTACTCAATAAATATTTAATAAACAAAGCACTGAAAATCATTTCTAAAATGAATAGTGGTATCCCAGCAAACTAATTTTACTTATTATGATACAGGCCTTTGACCCTCTTAGTTTAGTAACACTTCATATCAAGCATGAATGCCCTCTTGATTTCTGGATCTTGACCCCTACTAAAACCTAGCTGAAGGAGAGCATCTTATTAAACTCATTAACAATGAGGTCAATAAGACTGGTAAAAGTTACTAAGGCCTATTTCCTGGTAACAGGCAGCAAAGCTTTAAGACAGTGGAATAAGCATCCAATAGTAAAATATGGGATGTTCATTAGCAAAAAAAAGGCTTTTAGAGCAAGAGATCTTTTTGGCAAACCATTTTCAAGTGACTCCATGTAAGCAGAGTGCTCTTCTCAGATCAGCATTATACAAAAAAGAAGTTTCAGCAGCTAAGAGCCCGTTTTCTTAGAAAAAGAATCAGTCGCTGCACTTCCAAGGTTTCCAATGTTACAAATCCTTACATTTTCTTATAACGTCTTCATATACTATATACCTAATCTAATCAGTGATGTCAACAAAGATGATACAAAGGAAGACAAGTGAAATACAACAAAAATGATCACTGCTCATATGGAAAATTTTTCAGGAAAAAAATACTAGTTTTAGTGTTACAGCTAGCATATTTTCCATTTCTCATAAACATTTCAGAAGGATAAGTTTTAGGGCAAACTGCTTAGGCTTAATTCCCGATCTATCACCTAATAACAACCCTCCTGTGCCTAACAGTTTATCTAAAAAATGGGGTTAATAAAGCTACTTACACCTCAACAGTGGCGGGCTACAGTCCATGGGGTCACAAAGAGTCAGACACAACTGAGCAACTAACACTACACTTCAACTCAACAGAGTTGTACTGAGGAGGTACACCATGTAGGACACTCTCTTTAAATGATGGTTGCATTCATTATTGCTCATAGTAACAGTCAGGGAAGTTGCTATTGTTCTTTCCAACAAGATTGGAGAGATCTCCTTGAATATACAGAATATGGAGCAGAAAACACAGAAAAACCTCATCATAGAAGGTAACACAGTTGACATTTATAGAATACTCCACCCGACAAATGCAGAATACATGTTCCCTACAAATACTCTTGGAACATTCACCAAAATAGGCCATGTCTTGGATAAGTAAGTCTCAACAACTTAAAAAGATTCAAATCTCAGAGTATGTTCTCTGTTCAAAATGAAATTAAAAATCAGATTAAGAAAGATATCTAAAAATTTTGCATATATCTGGAAATTAAACAACGTATTTCTAAAGAACTCACATGTCACGAAAGAAATAACATGGGAAATCAGAATATACATTTCAAATTTATGAGCACACAAAAGATCGAGTTTTTATGGGTACAGCTAAAGCAGAAGTTAGAAGGAAATTATAATCTTAAAAATTAAAAGATTTTAGGGAAAAAAGATATTAGTAAAAAAATGTTTTTCAAAATCTTCATATGAAGAAACTAGACAAACAAGTTAAATCCAAAGAACAAAAAAAGGAAATAAAAAAGAAAACAAAAGGAATCAACAGAAGAAAAAACATAAAAACAATAGAGAAATGAATGTGCCCCAAATTTGGTTCCATGGGGAAAACTGAAAATCAATAAAATCAATATACTTCAAGGTAGGCTGATTAAAGAAACACAAGGGAGAATATATAAATTAACAGTATCAGAAATAAAAGCAGATCATAGAGATTCTAAAGACATTAAAAATAAAAAGGGAATATTTTAAGCAATAAATTAAATATCCTTGATTAAACTGAAGATTACAAGGATCACCAAAAAATGACTCAAGAGGAAATAAAAATAATAATAAACAGAGTAACATAGCATCTACTACAGAAATTAAATTATACCACTGGTCAGAATCTGCCTGCAACTCAGGAGACCTGGGTTCGATTCCTGGGTCAGGAAGATCTCCTGGAGAAGGGCATGGCAACCCACTCCATTATTCTTGCCTGGAGAATTCCAGGGACATAGGAGCCTGGTGGGCTACACTCCATGGAGTCTCAGAGAGTCAGACAACAACTGAGCAACTAACGCTTTCACTTTCTTTCACTTTTCAAAGTCAGAAGGGCTTCCCAAGTAGTGCAGTGGTAAAGAATCCACCTCCCAATGTAAGAGACATGGATTCGATCCCTGGGTTGGGAAGATCCCCTGGAGTAGGAAATGGCAACACATACCAGTATTTTTGTCTGTGAAATGCCACAGACAGAGAAGCCTGACGGGCTACAGTCCATGTGGTCAAAAAACTAAGACACAATTGAGCGACCAAGTACAAAGTTAGAAACCATCTTCTTATTTTACATTAATTTAAATCAGTTTCACATTTAATGGAGCTGAGTACCACAAGTGAGTCTAATTTAATCTTTTTAATTCATATGAAATGACGTCAAATAGTTTTGTTTTTTTTTTTGCCTCAAATACTATTTTTCTAATTACTAAGAAATCTTATGGTACTTATGACTTAGTCACTCAATATCAGCAATTTTAAAAAATATAAAAATAACACTTAATAATAATAATCCACTCATATATTCTTTATTTTTATGTAAATATAAATTCCAGTACTCTTGCAAGATAAACAGGAGTATTGGAATTTATATATTTACATAATTAGATGTATGTGTATAGCATATGAAGCCTAACTGAGCAATGATAAGTTTTTGTAATATGAAAATGGTTAAGTGGTTTCTGTATTTGTTCACTGCACTGATGCTTGCTTTTACATTACTTTTTGCATATTACAGTATATGAAGCAACAAACATTTTTAAATTTGGGAGAGAGGGAGCACTAAACAGGATATGAGAAATTCCTATCACTCAAATAGAATATTTCATTCTGATTTCATACAATAGATACTGTTAGAATTCAAATTATATTCCACAGTAACGTTCTCCCTTCATTTACAAAAAGGGTGTTTTACATACTAACACTGCTTAAGAACTTAAGAATTTCACAGAAACCCTAATTTTGTTCATCTAATATTAAAATCACTATATGCTGCTGCTGCTGCTGCTAAGTCGCTTCAGTCGTGTCCGACACTGTGCGACCCCATAGATGGCAGCCCACCAGGCTCCCCCGTCCCTGGGATTCTCCAGGCAAGAACACCGGAGTGGGTTGCCACTTCCTTCTCCGAAAATAACTGTATAACCTTACTGATAAGTCAAACAACACATTCATATAATATTACATACGTAAAAAGAACTATAACAATCAGTTATTACTTGGAAACTTTTTCACTATTACTTTCTATAGATAGATTTCTGTGCTCTTTCTTTTTGGTTTTATATGCCTTTGACTGTGTGGATTACAATAAACTGTGGAAAATTCTTTAACAGATGGGAATACCAGACCACCTGACCTGCCTCTTGAGAAACCTATATGCAGGTCAGGAAGCAATAGTTAGAACTGGACATGGAACAACAGACTGGTTCCAAATAGGAAAAGGAGTACATCAAGGCTGTATATTGTCACCCTGCTTATTTAACTTATATGCAGAGTACATCACGAGAAATGCTGGGCTGGAGGAAGCACAGGCTGGAATCAAGATCGCTGGGAGAAATATCAATAACCTCAGATCTACAGATGACACCACCCTTATGGCAGAAAGTGAAGAAGAATTAAAGAGCCTCTTGATGAAAGAGAAGAGTGAAAAAGTTGGCTTAAAGCTCAACATTCAGAAAACGAAGATCATGGCATCCAGTCCCATCACTTCATGGGAAATAGATGGGGAAACAGTGGAAACAGTGTCAGACTTTATTTTTTGGGGCTCCAAAATCACTGCAGATGGTGATTGCAGCCATGAAATTAAAAGACGCTTACTCCTTGGAAGGAAGGTTATGACCAACCTAGACAGCATATTAAAAAGCGGAGACATTACTTTGCCAACAAAGGTCTGTCTAGTCAAGGCTATGGTTCTTCCAGTGGTCATGTATGGATGTGAGAGTTGGACTATAATGAAAGCTGAGCACCAAAGAATTGATGCTTTTGAACTGTGGTGTTGGAGAAGACTCTTGAGAGTCCCTTGGACTGCAAGGAGATCCAACCAGTCCATTCTAAAGGAGATCAGTCCTGGGTGTTCATTGGAAAGACTGATGTTGAAGCTGAAACTCCAATACTTTGGCCACCTGACGCGAAGAGCTGACTCATTGGCAAAAACCCTGATACTGGGAAAGATTAAGGGCAGGAGGAGAAGGGGATGACAGAGGATGAGATGGTTGCATGGCATCACCCAGTCGATGGACATGCGTTTGGATGAACTCCAGAAGTTAGTGATGGACAAGGAGGCCTGGCGTGCTGCAGTTCATGGAGCGCAAAGAGTTGGACACGACCGAGCGACTGAACTGAACTGAATCATATATAAAAGAAAAGTTTTTGATGATTTAATATTTCTATTAAGTATGTTTATTATTTACAGGTACCATTACATGTTTCTAAAACAAATTTCTATATAATTTTACTAGCTGTTTTTTTCAACTGACATTAATCTTACATATTCACTGGAAGGACTGATGCTGAAGCGGAAGCTCCAATACTTTGGCCACCTGATGCGAAGAACTGACTCACTGGAAAAGACCCTGATGCTAGGAAAGATTGAAGGCAGCAGGAGAAAGGGACAACAGAGTATGAGATGATTGGATGGAAGCACCGACTGGATGGATATGAATTTGAGAAATCTCCAGGAGTTGGTGATGGACAGGAAGGCCTGGCGTACTGCAGTCCACAGCGTCACAAAGAGTTGGACACGAGAGAGCGACTGAACTGAATCTTACATATGCATTTTACAAATACTCTATTGTTAACTCTAAATATCATTTGATTATCTGAAGAATTTTACTGCTTTTTATTGCTATTTAAGGAATTACACTGGCATTAAAGAAAAAATAGTAGAAAACAATATATGTAAAGAACAAAAAGATCTTACCTGTTTTAACCTCATGAAGAAAGTCTCCGTGAAAGTTTTTCTGCTGAAATACCAAAATCGCTCATTTGCAGGGTACACACGTACTACTGTCTCCAGGAGAAAGCGGACTGGCTCCACCACCTCTGTGACTACCATATCCACTGCCACGGTCATGTATACTCGTTTATCTGCAGTAGAAATGTTCTGTGTTTTATGCTAATTTTATTACTACTTGATTGAGAAAACAAAGTTAAAGAACTTAGGTTCTTTACACTCATGTTACCCTCTAAGTTTAAGTGTTTTACTGACACATAGATTGACAAAAGTAATCAAGTTTCCCAAGTACATTTCTCAATTCTCCTAATCCCATCTTAATGAAAAGACTAATTCTTCTCTGACGATTTTAATTTTTCCTTCCCAAAATCAGGCCCTTAATATAAAAAATAAAAATTTCGAATATCTTTTACACTAAAACTATCTTTCAGGTTGCCCCCCAACAAAACAAACAAAAAACACTAGAAATAGAAAAATCACAAAAATTTGCCCTTCATTCAATAAAAAAAAAGATACTAGAAATTATTACGTTTGTTTGATGAATTGCATGGGAAGGAATGTCAAATCAGAAGAGACACTCAACCTTCACTTTGTTCAATTTGCTTGCAAAATTTTTATTAAAATGATTCAATGTTGTATGCTTTAAGGGAAGTCTCTGGGGATTTGTTAATACCCACATTGTCCATAATATATATTTATTCTCAGGAAAATCACTGACCAAAGCTCTAATGAAATAGCTCTGTGTAATTTTCATATTTTATATATATATATATATATATATACACACTCTCTGCATACGTAACGTATAAAATATTCTCTGTATATACTCCATGTATACACACAGTATATTTATACATACTATAAATATATTACAAATATACATATAATATTTATAGTATATATACACTACAAATATATGAAATTTTCAAATATATACTCTCTATATAGTGAAAGTCTCTCAGTTGTGTCTGACTCTTTGTGACCCCCATGGACTATACAGTTCATGGAATTCTCCAGGCCAGAATACTGGAGTGGGTAGCCTTCCACTTCTCCAGGGGATCTTCCCAACATAGGGATCAAACCCAGGTCTCTGACATTGCAGGCGGATTCTTTACCAGCTGAGCCACAAGGAAAGCCTATACTCTATATATAGCATACAAAATACTCTATATATACTCTCTCTCTCTCTCTCTCTCTATATATATATATATATATATATATAAAAATATACTCCAGCATTCATGCCTGCGAAATCCCATGGACAGAGAGGAGCCTGGCAGGCTACAGTTCACAGGGTCGCAAAGAGCTGGACACAACTTTGAGCCTGAGCACACACTATAAATATATATATAATATATATCAGAGCCCTGGCAAGTGCTTTTTTAGACAACAACAGTATACTATTGTAAGTGAACATTTCAGCTACCATTTAAAACTCTTACTTGCTACAGCCGCCTTTAAATTTTAATCTAGAATCTTCTAGGCCAGGGTCTATTGGTTTTCTTTAGTTTCACTATGATAGGTTGATGGACAACTGGGAGTTGGTGATAGACAGGGAACCCTGATGTGCTGCAGTCCATGGGGTCGCAAAGAGTTGGACACAACTCACCGACTGAACTGAACTGATAATAGGCTGATATGGACTTGATTTACCCTTTTGAAATTCATTGGGCTTTTTGAACCTGTGGTTTCATTATTCCATATAACTGCATTATTTTTAAATTATTTTAAAATTTAAAAATATATTTCATCTGCAATTGTCAGTTCTCAGTTAAAAGGAAAGTTCAAATAATCAAGCCTACCATTAGAAGAAACCTTCAATAATTTCTTTTTAACCATTATACAACATTTAAAATCATCAACTATACTTCTATTAATATAATTAAACTCAACAAAAGATGTATTACATTTGTACTAAATGTACAATTCTATATGCCAAGTCAAGAGAAACTGAGATTCTCTCAACACTGTATCAGGATGTTATTTTGATATAGAATTATATAGTTTAATTGAATAAATTTTTAAATATATTATTTTTAATTGACAACCAAATAGGTGTTAAAATACAAAATGAAACTGAACTGTGTTACATTAAAAACAGATAAAAACTGCTTTTATAAGTTATTGTTTGAAATTTCTGTATTTTATTCATTAAAATTATCAGCTGGCTTATTTTTCCATTTTCATGTTGATTTTCTGAATGATTAAAAGGAAGGAGTTTATAGACTGATATTCACAAGTCTGTATCCAGAAATAACAAACTGTGGGTGTAAAGATTATTTATTCCTAATATATGAAAACCTAAATTTTACATAGTCATCATTATTTTTCTCTTTTTAGCCCTCATTTTGAAATAGCTTGATGTGTGATCAAATGCATGCAATTTATGGAAGTGGTAAATACTCCTGTTAAATTCAAGAATAATTATAATTTACTGTTCTTCATTAATATCTTTCCATATCCATATTCACTAATGCTCCTGTCTTTAACCAAAAGTCTATTGTGGATATAAAGTAAATAGTATAAAACTGAAGATCAAGCAAACTGATCCATATTTTCTCAATATAAATTATTGTGTTGAATCACAGTAAAGCATTTAGTAGAAGATTATAACTCATGAAGGGCTTCCCTGGTAGCTCAGTTGGTAAAGAATCCATCTGCAATGCAGGAGACCCTGGTTCGACCCCTGGATTGGGAAGATCCTCTGGAGAAAGATAAGCTACCCACTCCAGTATTCTTGGGCTTCCCTGGTGGCTCAGCGGGTAAAAAATCTGCCTGCAATGCAGGAAACCTGGGTTCAATCCCTGGGTTGGGATGATCCCCTGGAGAAGGGAATAGCTACCCACTCCAGTATTCTGGCCTGGAGAATTCCACGGACAGTACAGTCCATGGGGTCTCAAAAGAGCCGGACACAACTCAACAACTTTCACTATAACTCCATGAGAGGAAACTAAATTTTAGTTTAAAGGCAGACAGTAGAGAAGAAAACATCAAAAAACCACATGGCAATGAACAGATATCTAGATAAAGCAGGAATAAAAATAAAAACAATGAGAAAATGAAAAATGAGCCTATTTATCATGTGTAAATTCTGTTTAACACTAGATATATTAACAAAATGAAAAAATAAAAAGCTTGAAAAAAAGTATTTGCCACAAATGAAATCTTAAATCTTAAATATACATTACTAAATTCCCAAACGTCAAAAGACTGGAATAAACAATTAGTAAATTTAAAATATATACATATATATATTTATTTATATATATATAAAAGTAATCTGTAATATAAAGAAAAAAAGTTAAAATAGATATCAAAGATATGCAAAAATTCCAGAATTTTCTTTCATCATTTTTTTCATATTCTGTCTTTTCCCCTACAAATAAAACAACGCTATTATGACACATGAAACACTAAGCCCAAATACTTTCCTAAATAATGTAATAAAATTAATCCACATATCCTTGGAGGGCTTTCTTCTGAATAGTGGAGGTTATCCCCACTGATACATAAAGTATGAAAAGAAGAATAACTCCATTTAAAATAAGTACCAGAATATTTTTTAAACATGGCAAAAACAATATTGTCCATAGTGCAAATTTTATAATAAATATTGAGTAATCTTTTAGGAAAAGTCACCTTTTGGGGTTTCTTCATTAAGTGCCAGAAATATTGGTGCATTGGGGTTCCACATGCCAGTGATAACATAAGCTCTCCCATCACAGCTCTTTCCCATGGATTCCTATGACATTTCAAACAGAAATCACTGAGAATATTTACACTCCCAAAATCATCATTTTAATTTACATCTTACTTTAAGCAATTCAATTAATTAAATTTGAATTTACACTCAGGGCATTTATTTTCTTGGTAAATTTTTTTCACTCTACAGAAGCATTTCTTTAAATATTAAATTCTCCTGCAGCTTTCTCCAGCATTTCTATTTAGAGACACATACTCTAAGATAAAAGGTATGCCCTTAGATGTTGACTCACAAAAACACAGTATTGGTATGAAGTTTTATTTAACTTTATCTTATGCTGGTTGTCAAAATCTCACATACCCAGACATACAAGGATATATGAAGTGAGAATTAAGCTAATCACAGGAAAATATTAAAATTTTTCTTCTAATGTTCTAATTTTTAATATATTCTTAAAATAACTAATTACCTTTGTCACAATTAACACCTTTAAAGTTAATACTTTTCTATTGTCTATATGCCAGATATACAGACACTTTCTTACAATCATAAATCAGTATTAGGAGACTAATACTGGTTTGTATCTATACCCAAGATTGTTAACTATCTTCCTCTACCCTTATATTTATTCTCCTTCTTCCATTCTCTGCTTCTCTTCTCTTCTTCCTCTTCACTTCCTCCACCCCTTAAGACTTTTACCAAGCCTGATCTTGAGTCTCACTAAAGCAGAAACTTCTATAGTGAAAGCAAGGCCACATGCAGTTGTGTATATGTATGTGTATGTGGTGTGGAGGAGCTTAAAGGCTGTCCCAAGGGAGAAAAGCACACAGTATACAAATAGAGCATTTGCAAAAGAATATTATTATCTACAATACTTTCAATTTTCTGTACCAATTTCCTCATATTATGAATGGAGAGCGCTAAAAAGTTCAGGCTAAAAGACAAAAAAGTTTTTTTTCAGTATTTCCCACACAGAGATGCTTCTCTGAATCCTTATGAAACTATTTCAGTCAGGTGGTAATTAGTATGTACATTTTTCTAGTGTACTGGTGATAGTTCACTGATTAGACTATAAAGCAGAGGAGAAAAACACTCAAGACCATGTAAAGGAAATCCACTCAGTACCTCCAACGCACTTATATATTCATATTCATTCTCTTTCCCTGTCTCCCTCCCTTCCATGTGCCTATCCTCTCTCTCTACTGTCTAATTAGACTCCCATTCAAAGCAAGAATGAGCACCTGACCCCAAAATATCTAGTTCATTTCTGGACAAGAGCTTATGCTATGCTTGAGTCCAAAAAATGAGCTAGACCAATCAAATTCTTTCTTTCAATTAACAAATACCAAAGAAAGTGGGCAGTCAGCAGTGGGGCTGAAAGGTTTTGATACAAAAATGACAGATCACATGCAAAATGAAGTTATAACTGAATTTAAGGTAGGGGTAAATATATAAAGAACAGCAGAGTATTAGGAAACTGCTAAAGTGTTAAGCAAGAAACGGAGAAAACAAAAAAAAATCCTTAAAAATAATGAATCATGTAGTCAAAAAAACAAAGGCACATACAAAGGAGGTGAGTTGAAGGGGCAGAGAGAGTGGGGAACCTAGAGAGAGGGCAGAGAAGAGACAGAGAGGGAGAGAAAGGACAAGGAGGGAAAAGGCAAGGACAGGGAAAAAAGGAAAGAGGCGGGCAATGGAGGGAGAAAGGGAGGAGGAGAGAGAAGGTGGTGCAGAAAGAGAAAAGGGAGCAGAGCACCAGAGGCTGTGAGAACAGGGGCAGCTCCTAAGAAAGAGGCTCACTGAAAGAGCAAGCCCATGCGGGGCGGGGAAGCAGACAGAAAGAGACCAGACAGAGACCACTGTTCAGGTTCAGGTCTAATTTCATCAAGGTCAAGTACCTCTTGTTCTTCAGGTGCTCTAAGTGAATCTTTGTTCCCTGTAAGCAAAACAGCCTAACCAAATCAAACATATTTTTATTTCTTTTTAGTCTTCACAACCACAAAAATACTGTCTCATACATTAAAAGCCTTCAATAAAAGTTTCTCCTCGAGTCACTTCTGTTATTGTACTTGATATTTCTATTACATAGTCTGGCTTGCTCCCATCCCCTTATGAAGAGACTTTCACAATCTTTGCTTTAGAGTTCTTTCCGAGCTCCTCTGCAGGCCTTCCCTCCCCCAAGAAGGCTGACAAGATCAGGGACATCAGGGAAAAGACATCTGGACAACAAACACCTCTGCCCCGAAGAGGCCAGGCTGGAACCACCAGATGCCCTCCTCTTAAGAAAATAAACCAGGAAATAGAAACAGAATATGGCACTTTGCAATGGAACATAAGCTGAAGAATCACATACAAAGCCGTGAATGAACTACTGTCAAGTTATGAGTAAGCCGAAGCTATGAGGTCAAGTAGGGACAGCAGGGTAAAGCACACAGATGTTATCAGGAGAAGGAGACAACACACAAAGAAACAAAGGAACATAAGTTCTCGCTAATCCATTCATTCCTTAAGCAAATATGAGCCTACTATGAGTTACGCTCTATGCCTGTGAGTATCCAGCAAAGAAAACAAGAGAATGGTCCTGACTTAATGGAGCTGACAGGCTAACGATTTCCAAACAGCAGTTTGTGACCCATTTGTGGATCATAAAATCAAGTTAGTGGATTATGATCACACTTTTTAATCAAGTAGAAGAAAAAAATAACAGATTTCATCAAACATGAATTATTTCATAAATTTCACTATTTCTTAAATTTCATAATTTAAGAATTATTTCATAAAAATTTTACTTCAGCTTTTTTAACATTTATAAGTGTGTTAGATTACAATGTAAATTTTATTCCTGTGAGTCCAACTACTGGTCTAGTGTCTCAATAGTTAATTATGAAGATCCACAAACTTTCTGGACTTCCCTGGTGGCTCAGACAGTAAAAGCATCTGCCTATAACGCGGGAGACGCAGGTTCAATCCCTGGGTCGGGACGATCCCCTGGAGAAGGAAATGGCAACCCACTCCAGTACTCTTGCCTGGAAAATCCCTATGGACAGAGGAACCTGGTAGGCTACAGTCCATGGGGTCACAAAGAGTCAGACTCGACTGAGCAACTTCACTTTCTTTCACTTCTTTCACAAACTTTCTGAGGCATCTCTAGGATTATAAGTTGTGTTCCAGTTCCATGAAATCTGACTCTACTCAGTTTTCACCTCTTTTTGGTACTTTCCTGTTCAGCTTTTCCTAGGTACTGATGGTTATAAATCAAAAATTCTCATTTCCTTATTCCTACACTACAAGTATCTTCAAAACTACTCTCACTACTGGGAGAAAATTCAGAGTCCATTATCTGCACCTCCCCAAAAGAACTTAATTAATTTTATTTATATGTGATTTTGTTTATATACTATGCATAATATATATAAGTAATTCAGCTGACTAAAAATATATTTTGTTTATATAGCTTTCTTTTTCATGTATCTTTTATATTAAACAAAATTTAAAATGTATAGAAAAGTCTCAGCTCATCCTGCTCACTTAGCATTCAGGGAACAAAGTATGCACTGCTCAAAAATTATTCAAGTCAAACAGAAAAGCCTCATGAATTCTGAAGTTCAATTGTACCCTTTTTCAAAGTTTATCAGAATAAAGTACAAGGGGAAATCTGTTTTCAAAGAGTTCACATACTTGGATATGTCATAGAAGTATTAATATCTTGCTTTAGAGGGCAGAACTAAGACACATGAGGCAAAGTTACAAGGAATATGATTTCAGGTGATTACAAAGGTGTAACCTGTAATAACCACAACTGTCCCACAGTCTTCACTATAAGGTAATGAGTTCATTTTTATTAGATGTAGTCTGGTTAAAGCTCAATAACTGCATATTAAGATACCACAAAGATTAACAACATTGGGTAACAACAAATCACAACTGCTGTTAACTGTACATACAAACCCTCCAACTTGATCAACTATTTGTTGCACTGGTAAGCCCACTGCTCCCTCCAGGAGCTTCAGTGCTGACAAGCCTTTGATTTCAGTATGGCCTCTTCAAGGTGGAGGGATGCACTACAAGTGAGGGGGGATCAGAAGCTCAGGCCAGGTCTCTACAACTCTGCCAGTGATTCATCTTAATCTTTTAAACTCTGCAAGATCATTACTAATTAGAGTCTAGGACCTGATAAGTATTTAATGTCCTTGAAACTACCTCCTCACAGAATTTTCAGGGCTCCAAAATGTTATGTCTTGCCTTAAGCAAAACCACCTGCATTACTGATATGCTGTAAAAATGGATGGAAGAGAGATGAACCAATAGCTAATCTGTTTAACCAATAGCTAAATGTAACTGGTTGTGCTTACCTTACCTACCCAAGCAATGCTTCCTCGCTATTTCTGTGGCTCACTGCACCAACTCTATGAGAGCATTTAACCCAATGATATCATTACAGATTTAAAGATCTGTTTCCATCACAAGACTATGAACCCAAAGACGTTAGAACTTTATTACCATACCTATAATGCCAGTACCCCACACAATACTTGGCATACAATTAGGTGCTCAAAAATGCTGAATAAACTATCCTGCTACCACTAAAAAATCAATTATCATGAAATAAAGAAAAAGTTGATATAATTTGTGATATTTAAATGACATTTGCAAAATACAGCTGAAAGGAGAACATGTAGTGCTACCTAAAAAAAAAAAAAAATCTCATTTAAGTAAAGAACTTTATACTTATACTAAAATAACTATTTCTTACAACACTTCTAAACCATGAACTGGATGTTTTCATTAACTACACTATTAACAGGTATTTGTTTAAAAGTTAAGATGGCTTGCCATTTTTACATCAAAAACCAACTCTTGAATATATATTAACCTTCAAGGGCATTCCTTAAATGAATACCACTCCCACAATAAATATACTTTGGCTAATGAAAGGTAATCAAGAAGGAAAAATTCAGAAAAGGAAATGCTTTAAAGAAAACAAATGCATCCATCATAATACTCAAATTAATATCAATAACACTGCATTAAAATAAATGAAAGGAACCATATCCACTTTGGATATGCCTGTTATAATCATGTACTTGTTATTTTTGGCTCAAAGAAAGGATATTTTCCTAAGAAGTCAAACAGATGAGTAGATGAACTTTTTCATAACACTATCCTTTTATCTGCTTTCAACTTGCATGTGATTCTTTCTACAAAATTTTTTAACTCCTAAGTTTCTCCCTCATTAGAAATTTTAAGTATGGGGTTCCAAATTAAATGACTACTATCACACGGCTGAAAGTTAGAATTTTGACAAAATGACAAGATTTCAAAATAGAATATACTTTAAGAACATAAAATAACTATCATCTATACTTGGTTAAGGTGCTAAAGATTTTCATTACCATATCCAGTAAATGCATGTCACTGTTCTTCACGTTTCGACCTGGGCTTAATAACATTCCAAAACATCTGAAAATATTGGGGGGAAAAAAAGAAGAAATGAGGTATCAAGAATATATAGAAGCCCAGTGAGCAAAAGCCTTTTAATAGTAACTATACAATCTGTCTAGCTCTATACTTAAAAATAACATTTTAGAGAAACACCACAAATAAGAATCCATCAAGATACATAATAAAATCACACAGAAATAAATTATTTAAATTCCCAGATCTCTATTTCTGCTTCTGAAAGATGACCAATGAACAGAAACTGTGATAAAAATAGCCACAAATTGTTAACTGAAACAAAATACAGTACTGAGACATGAACTACTTTCTAGGTAAAAATTAGAGATTGTTTGCCTTAGAGTTATTCCAAACATACTGATCAAGATCAACTAACCTAATTAAATTAAAAGTAAGAAAACTTTAAAAAATTAGAATGAAACACTGTACTCTCTGCATCAAGCCACGTTAATACAGGCAATCACCTGGCCCCCCACAGGCATGTTCACTGAGCAGACTATCAATACTGTATCTTCAGTTTGAAAAAAAAAAGTTATATGAAACTCATTACTAAAAAATGCTATTATACTAGTGAAGATACTATCCAGAATATAATATATTATTAAATACTTATTCTGTGCCTCCTGATACTAAGGAAATTTTAGGAATCCAATTAACACTATCACTTTATTTGTAAAGGGTTTTCATCAACTATAAAATTCAATTACACCTAACAGTTCTTTATATTTGTTATGGTATTATTATTTTTTCTTTATTGTTAGCAAACGTAAACTCCAGAAAAGTTAATTTACTTAAACTCATATGGCTATTACATACCTCTTGTACTCAAGAGGCAATGTGATCTATCCACAGTGAGCCTCTCTCTGCCAACAATGTATACCCACACTTACTAGAATAGAGTAGTTTCTATTACAGCTTTCCAAATGTTAAAAATACACTACGGAGCATTTTATAAAAGGAGTAAAGAATATAAACAAACTAAATGTAAGATTTTTTAAATTTCAAAATAATGGCAGCTGAGCAGTCAATACTAAATCTGATCCTTGTTTTCCAAAGGTTTACTTTTCCAGTGGCAGGGTTTTTCCTTCCATAAACAAGACAGAGAGTGGTCCTATGAAAATATGAGCTTAGTAAGTGGTAAAACAATATTTACTTCCTGTAAATATTTGAGGATACCTTCCAGAAGTCATGTAAAAATGATCAAGTATATAATAAAGATACAACAAAGTCAGTAAGCTTTGAGGAAAACATTCCAAACACACTATTGTGAGCAAAATATAATCAACTAAAATAGAGATAATTATAACCTAATACTCTTAATTTTAATATGCTTCCTATACATTGCTATGAACTTCGAACTCACATAACAAACACTGTCTATACAAATTAAATATTAATTAATCAGCTACTTCATTGTACTATTTCTAACTGTTCCTTAAATTCTTTATAACTATGGAAAACAGAGTGGAGATTCCTTTAAAAACTGAGAATAGAACTGCTACACGACCCAGCAATCCCACTGCTGGGCATACACCCTGGGAAAACCAGAATTGAAGGAGACAAATGTACCCCAATGTTCACTGAAGCACTGTTCACAACAGCTAGGACATGGAAGTAACATAGATGTCCATCAACAGACGAGAGGATAAAGAAGTTGTGGTATAAATGCACAATGGAATATTCCTCAGCTATAAAAAGGAATGCATTTGAGTCAGTTCTAATGAGATGGATGAAACTGGTGCCTATCATACAGAGTGAAGTGAGTCAGAAAGAGAAAGACAAATACTGTATGCATGTATATGGAATAGTTTTTTTCCAGTAGTCATGTGTAGGTGTGAGAGTTGGACTATAAAGAAAGCTTAGCACCAAAGAAATGATGCTTTTGAACCGTGGTGTTGGAGAAGACTCCTGAGAGTCCCTTGGACTGCAAGGACATCCAACTAGTCCATCCTAAAGGAAATCAGTCCTGAATATTCTTTGGAAGGACTGATGCTGAAGCTGAAACTCCAATACTCTGGCCACTTGATGCGACAAACTGAGTCATTGGAAAAGACCCTGATGCTGGGAGGGATTAGGGGCAGGAGGAGAAGCAGAAAACAGAGGATGAGATGGTTGGATGGCATCACTGACTCGATGGACATGAAGTTTGAGCAAGCTCCAGGAGTTGATGATACACAGAGAAGCCTGGCATGCTGCAGTCCTTGGGGTCACAAAGCGTCAGACACGTCTGAGCGACTGAACTGAACTGAACCGATGGAATTTAGAAAGACGGTAATGACAATCCTACAAGCAGGGCAGCAAAGGAGACACAGATGTAAAGAACAGACTTTTATACTCAGTGGGAGTAGGCAAGGGTGGGATATTTGAGAGAATAGTATTGAAACATGTACATTACCATATGTAAAATAGATGACCAGCACAAGTATGATGTATGAAGCAGGGCACCCAAAGCTGGTGCTCTGAGACAACCCAGAGGATGGAGTGGGGAGGGAGGAGGAAGGGGAGTTCAGGATGGGGGGACAGATGTATCCCTGTGGCCAATTCATGTTGATGTATGGCAAAAACCATCACAATATTGTGAAGCAATTATCCTCCAATTAAAATAAATTAATTAATTTAAAACAATTTAGTTTCTCCAACTAAAACATCAGATCAATGAGGACAAAGACATGGCTCACGTTCTCTACATATTTTGCTTCAGCTTGCATCTCTCATGGGTGTTTTATTTCTTCTATTACAGGATTTGGGGTTGGTTTATTTATTTACTTATTTATTTTTTTATTTGGTTGTGATGGATCTTACTTGTGGCATGTGGGATCTAGTTCCCTGATGAGGGATCAAACCCGGGCCCCCTGCATTGGAAGCACAGAGTTTTACTCACTGGATCACCAACAAAGTCCTAATTATACCATTTTTAAGTTACAAAGGGCTTTCCTTGTAGCTCAGCTGGTAAAGAATCTGCCTTCAAAGCGGGAGACCTGGGTTCGATTCTGGGTTGGGAAGATCCCCTGGATAGGGGAAAGGCTATCTACTCCAGCATTCTGGCCCAGAGAATACCATGGACTGTATAGTCCACGGGGTCACAAAGAGTTGGACACGACTGAGCAATCTTCACTTTCATTTAAGTTACAAAACTATCATATAGTCACTGTAAAAAGCTAAAGAATACCAAAGTGTGTAGGGAATTTCTCCTTCATCTCTAATCTCAGCCCCTTCAGGAACCAATACTAAGGGTTTAAAAAGTACTGTCCCTGCTTTTCTTTTGCTTGTTTTAAAAATTAAAGTTTTATACTGTTTGTCAGGATTCCCTGATAGCTCAGTTGGTAAAGAATCATCCTGCAATGCAGGAGACCCCAGTTCCGATTCCTGGGTCGGGAAGAGCCCCTGGAGAAGGGATAGGATACCCACTCCAGTATCCTTGGGCTTCCCTTGCGGCTCAGCTGGTAAAGAACCCACTTGCAATGTGGGAGACCTGAGTTCTACCCTGGGTTGGGAAGATCCCCTGGAGAAAGGAAAGATACCCACCCCAGTATTCTGTCCTGAAGAATTCCATAGACTGTATAGTCCATGGGGTCGCAAAGAGTCAGACACGACTGAGCAACTTTCACTTCACTGTTTGTCAACACGAAGTGACAACAGTGTGACCTTAGTGAAAGCACCTATCCCCTTGGGCCTCTGCTTCCTCTTCTACAAAATAGGAGAGGTACAACACATGAACTCTAAGGATTCTTCCAGCATTAAAACTGCATAATTGTTTTCTATCAAGCTATAATAGTCATTTCCAAAATTATATTTCATTAAAGCACAACATGATTCCTATGGAGACAAGCTGGGTCTATTAGGAATAACATCTCAGTAATTAGATATTATTAGTACCACAAACACCTAATGTGAATATTAAGTGCTTCACTAGGGAATTCAAAGCATTCAACCTTCTCTTATTAACTCTATAAATAATGTTTTAAGCAAACTGCTATTACACCTATTTTTTTCAAGGAGCTCACAATCTAGTATGGGAGGAAAATAACAGACAATTACAACCTGTATGGTAAGTTCTATGATAGCTGTTAGTACAGAGCACAAAGCACAGAGAAGACACATCCAACATTATTTATTGACCCAAAATTTGAAATCAAACCTCCTGAGAATAAGATGATAGTGTTATCATATTAATAATTACCATATTATAGCAGCTGTTTATTGAATGCTTTCAGGCATTTATTATACTGTTGCATCCACATTTTAAAAACAATCTCTATACAACAAATGACAAAACTGGTTTCCAGAAAGTACAAGTGATTTGTTCAAACCACATAACTAGTAGGCCATGACTCTGACTCCAAAACTGCATAGTCACTTAATGTTATAATTTGTCCCTTTCTGGCCTATTAGTCATTGTTGTTCAACTGCTAAGTCATGACCAATTCTTTTCAATCCCATGGACTGCAGTATGCCAGGCTCTTCTGACCTTCACCATCTCCTGGAGTTTGCTCAAATAACGTCCATTGAGTAGGGGATGCTATCCAACCATTTCATCCTCTGCTGCCCCCTCTCCTTTTGCGTATCAGAAAAAAATTATAAATTCCTGGTGTGATCCTGGGCATGTCACACACTTCAAAGCCTCACTTTCCACATTTCTGAAACACAAATATACCTGCTTATAGTTTCACTATGTTAATATACAGTTAAAATGAAAAAGTCTCATGGGGAAAGGACACTGCAAACTATAGCTGCTGCCGCTGCTGCTAAGTCGCTTCAGTCGTGTCCGACTCTGTGCGACCCCATAGATGGCAGCCCACCAGGCTCCACCATCCGTGGGATTCTCCAAGCAAGAACACTGGAGTGGGTTGCCATTTCCTTCTCCACAAACTACAGAGTAGTTGCCAATTATACATTATATGGAACAATGGACTGGTTCAAATTTGGGAAAGGGGTACGTCAAGGCTGTATATGGTCACCCTGCTTATTTTACTTATATGCACATTACAACATGGAGATACCGGGCTCAATGGATCACAAGCTGGAATTAAGACTGCCAGGTTCAGTTCCAGTTCAGCTGCTCAGTTGTGTTCAACTCTTTGCGACCCACGGACTCATGCTTTCCTGATCATCACCAACTCCAGGAGCTTGCTCAAATTCATGTCCATTGAGTCCGTGATGCCATCCAACCACCTCATCCTCTGTCGACCCCTTCTCCTCCCACCTTGAATCTTTCCCAGCATCATGGTCTTTTCCAGTGAGTCCATTTTTCACATCAGATGGCCAAACTGTTGGAGTTTCAGCTTCAGCATCAGTCCTTGCAATGAATATTCATAACATATTTCCTATAGGATCGACTGGTTGGATTTCCTTGCAATCCAAGGGACTCTCAAGAGTTTTCTCCAACACCACAGTTCAGAAGCATCAATTTTTCAGTGCTCAGCTTTTTTTATAGTCCAATTCTCATATCCATACATGACTACTAGAAAAACCATAGCTTTAACTAGATGGACCTTTGGTGGCAAAGCAATGTCTCTGCTTTTTAATATGTTCTCTAGGTTGTTCACAGCTTTTTTCTAAGGAGTAAGTGTCTTTTAATTTCATGGCTGCAATCACCATTTGCAGTTGATTTTGGAGCCCCCCAAAATAAACTCTGTCACTGTTTCCACTGTTTCCCCATCTATTTCCCATGAAGTGATGGGACCGGATGTCACGATCTTAGTTTTCTGAATGTTGAGCTTTAAGCCAACTTTTTCACTCTCCTCTTTCACTTTCATCAAGAGGCTCCTTAATTCCTCTTCACTTTATGCCATAACAGTGGTGTCATCTGCGTATCTGAGGTTATTGATATTTCTCCCGGCAATCTTGATTCCTTCATCCAGCCCAGCATTTCTCATGATGTACTCTGCAATAAGTTAGACAAGCAGGGTGACAATATACAGCCTTGACATACTCCTTTCCCAGTTTGGAAACAGTCTGTTGTTCCATGTCCAGTTCTAACTGTTGCTTCCTGACCTGCACACAGATTTCTCAGGAGGCAGGTCAGGTGGTCTGGTAATCCAATCTCTTTCAGGATTTTCCACAGTTTGTTGTGATCCACACAGTCAAGGGCTTTGGCATAGTCAATAAAGCAGAAATAGATGTTTTTCTGGAACTCTCTTGCTTTTTTGATGATCCAATGGATGTTGGCAATTTGATCTCTGGTTCCTCTGCCCTTTATAAATCCAGCTTCAAGATCTGGAAATTCATGGTTCACATACTGCTGAAGACTGGCTTGGAGAATTTTCAACATTACTTTACTAGCATGTGAGATGAGTGCAACTGTGCAGTAATTTGAGCATTCTTTGGCATTGCCTTTCCTTGGGATTTGAATGAAAAGTGACCTTTTCCACTCCTGTGGCCACTGTTGCATTTTCCAAATTTGCTGGCATATGGAGTGCAGCATTTTCAAAGCATCATCTTTTAGGATTTGAAATAGCTCAACTGGAATTCCATCACCTCCACTAGCTTTGTTCATAGTGAAGCTTCCTAAGGCCCACTTGACTTCCCATTCCAAGATGTCTGGCTCTAGGAAAGTGATCACATCATCGTGATTATCTGGGTCATGAAGGCCTTTTTTGTATAGTTCTTCTGTGTATTCTTGCCACTTTTTCTTAATATCTTCTGCTTCTGTTAGGTCCATACCATTTCTGTAGACTGCCAGGAGAAATATCAATAATCTCTGATATGCAGATGACCCCACCATTATGGCAGAAAGGAGGAATTAAACAGCCTCTTGATGAAAGTGAAAAAAGAGAGTGAAAAACCTGGCTTGAAAATCAACATTCAAAAAACAAAGATCAGAGCATCCAGTTCCATCACTTCACAGCAAATAGATGTGGAAACAATGTAAACAGTGACAGACTTTATTTTCTTGGGCTCCAAAAATCACTGTGGAAGGTGACTGCAGTCATGAAATTAAAAGACACTTGTTTCTTGGAAGAAAAGCAATGACAAACCTAGACAGCGTATTAAAAAGCAGTGACACCACTTTGCCTTCAAAGGTCCTTATAGTCAAAGCTATGGTTTTTCCATGTATGGATGTGAGAGCTGGACAATAAAAAAGGCTGAGCATCAAAGAACTGATGCTTTCGAACTGTGGTGTTGGAGAAGACTCTTGAGAGTCCCTTGGACAGCAAAGAGATCAAACCAGTCAGTCCTAAAGGAAATCAACCCTGAATATTCATTGGAAGTGTTGAAGCTGAAGATCCAATACTTGGGCCACCTGATGCGAAAAGCTGACTCACTGGAAAAGATCCTAATGCTGGGAAAGATTGAAGGCAGGAGGAGAAGGGGATGACAGAGGATGAGATGGTTGGATGGCATCACCAACTCAATGGACATGAGTTTGAGCAAGCTCCAAGAGATGGTGAAGGACAGGGAAGCCTTGCATGCTGCAGTCCATGCTGTCCCAGAGTCAGCCATGACTAAGCGACTAAACAATAACTGCCAGTATTATTAAGAAGTGAAGTTTGACCTTCCACACTGCCCAGCCAGTCTTTTACTCGAAACAGAGCTTGACACAGCTTTTAATACTAAGTTAGTATCTATATGGGCTTCCTTGTTGGCTCAGTGGTAAAGAATCTGTCAATGTAGGTGACCTGGGTTCAATCCCTGGGCAGGGAAGATTCCCTGGAGAATGAAATGGCAAGTCACTCCAGTATTTTTGCCTGGGAAATCCCATGGACAGGAGGAGCCTGGTAAACTACAGTCCATGGGGTCACAAACCAGTAAGTGACTAAACCAATCAACCAAAGCATCCATACAAACACCAAAAACTGCATATCTTGTATGGTTTTAGGCTTATTTGATGGAGAAAAGGAGGGCGGAAAAAAGGATTATATGTTAATGTCCTGCAATAGGAAACTATTTTACTTTTTTAATCTATAAAAATCATAATTCTACATATCTCCATGAAGACCATGGATGAAAAGGAGGAAAAGAAAAGGAAAAGAGGCAGGGAACTGACCAGTATCGGTTAAAGAACACTGTCTCTTACTAGACTAAACTTGTGCTATTAAAAATGAGAAAGTGACAGTATGACAGACAGAATGAACAGAACTACAACAAAGAAGAAAAGCTGTAATTAAATCATTATTTTTAGAATACACAAAAACTCCAAAAACTACATAATTTCATAAAATTGGAATCCTAGCCATCTTATAGAATTTAAAGCAAAAAAGATATTGGAAAGTCTTCTATATAAGAATTGTTGGAATTATTTTTTCCCTTATTAAAGTTATCAGGTAGAGAAAGATATACAGGCATTCCTCACTATACACAGCAGTGTGGAACCATAAAAATAACCATACAAGCTGAAACTGCATTGTGATCTTATAAACAATGGGAAACATGACTGTCCTGTGACCTGTAAATATTTTCTAAACTTTAAAAACTCTCATCAGTTACAAATACATAGGGAAATTTTTTAAAACGTAAAACTATTATTTAGTACTTTATATTTTAAAGCACTTAGAAATACTCAACACTGAAATATTTTATTTCTTTGGAAAAGTTATTAAGTATAGTTTAAACGGTGTTTACATGGAAAAGACCCTGATGCTGGGAAAGACTGAAGGCAAAAGGAGAAGAAGGTGGCAAAGGATGAGATGGCTGGATAGCATTACTGACTCAATGGACATGAACGTGGGCAAACTCCAAAGATGGTGAGGGACAGGGAGGCCTGGCATGCTGCAGTCCATGGGGTCACAAAGAGTCAAGACATAACTTAGTGAGTGAACAACAACAAAACAGTGTTTGCTTTCTGCTCTTGTGATAAACAACACAGAATAAGCTTTTTTTTCCTATGCTTGGCAAACAGTCATCCTCCATTCTAACTTTGAATGAGCTTCCAGTATTTTATCCTTTGCACTTTTACATCTCTAAGAGCTCCTTTAACATGATGTTTTTGCTGGTTTGACTTCCCAGGACATTCATCCTTCTCATCAAACGACTTGCCTTATTTATGTTGGTAAGTTCATCTTCACTAAGCTCCTCTGGCTGTATACCTAGTGTAAACCTAGAGTTAACCTTCCCACAGTCAGCTATTTCTTCCATAACTCCACTTATGCCCTACTCAAATCCTGCCAAGTTATCTGTACGGTGCAGTGAACGTTTTGCCACACTACACAAATACAACTCACTGTTACTTCCTGTCAGGATGTGTGAATGTTTTTAGTTGTATGCCTTCACGTCATATCTCTTCCAAAACTCAGCTAAAGAAATTGTATGATCTCCAGTTTCTTATAATTACCTTTTATTCCAGTGTTGCAACTAACTGCAAAACTGTGGCATGAAGACTAGCAAAACCTGGATTTTATTTTTTACCACAGTCTTCAATCCAGCATAAAAATAAACACTCCATTTCAATCATAAGAAGCTTTCTATTTCTAGTGAAATTTAAACTAAAAAAATGTTGAAATGCCTTTATCATGTCTTTGTTGTTTATCAGACTTTTTCAATATGCTTCATACTGTAGCTTCATGCAGAGCTAGGACTCATCCTATCTCTATTTTGCTGTCATCATTTTCTTTTTTTTTTTTAATTTTTTATTGAAGTATAGTTGATTTACTGCAGTCACCATTTTCAAATCTTCTAAGATAACATGCAATTTCATTTTCAATATTATCACTTTTCATTGGTTTGCTGCATTCATCTTTGTTGGCTACCTCTTTCAATTATTCATTATTGTAAAATGTTACATGGGTTTATCATTGAGAGACTAAGGAGGCAAAACAACAATACACTTTGCTGTCTATGAGTGAACTAAATAACAGATACACCATAACCAATCATCAACATACTCTGAAAGAAGTGATGTTAACCGTCACTGGATAAGCATTTATGTAGTGACTGTGAACTGAAAAGCTAACAGCAAAGTCTACATTTTATGCAATTACTCACAATTAATATACCATGGTTAACAAAAATCTGAACCATGTGGCTGGGGGACTGGTATTCTTTAATTAAACCATGGTAACATAAATCCATGCATATTATATCTGCAGAACAAAGACTGCATGCATATACACACAGGTTATACATAAATATAACCAACGTTTTGCCTTCTCACAGGGGTAGTTTGCTCTGATTCTGCAGGCTATTCTGATTTCCGGTTATCCCTCACAAAGCACCAGCAGTCTCAGAAAAGAGCATGACTGTAGTAGTACTATTAGTACCACCAATACCAATAGTACAGTATTAGCAGCATAGCAAGCATTTGTTTGTTTCAGGGACTATTTCAAATACTTAACAAGTATCACCTAATTTTATCCTTCCAACATTCTTAAGAGGTATCATTCACAATTTACAAACTAGAAACTGAAGCACAGAGAAGTTAAATAATTTGATCAAGTCACTGTAGAGCAGGGTTTCAAACCCAGATGAGGGGATTCCATAGATGTGAACTTTAAAAATCTTGCTTGCTTCAGTGCCTTCCATAACAGAAAGAGTAAGTTTCATCATTAGGAATTATACTCATCAGCAAGAGAGATTTAAAAGTTGGTTATTTTTTTCTTTTCATTCATCAGGTAGGAAATTTTATTTGTTCCCCAAACATTTTTAGAACACTAAGACTAATTACTATGAAAAAAAAACAATTAATAGATGCTTAGGATTGTCTTAAATCTGCTACAAGTGCAGAGAATTTAACCTATAGGAAAGTTATGAAAGAACAGATAGTATCTTTAGGTCCATTACTGAAAAAAGTGTCAGTTGATAAGCTTCAAGAAAATACAACAACCTCCACACCTTCCTTGGACAATAATGTCCCATTAACTTTAATAATGGATAAAAATTTGAAATGCAGAACCATGATTCAAATATGAATACTTTTTACTAACTCTCTTCAAATTAAAAAATGAGAAATTAGCTATAGTAAAAAATATCTAAACTTAAGACCAGAAACTATAAAACTCCTAGAGGAGAACATAGGCAAAACACTCTCTGACATACATCACAGCAGGATCCTCTATGACCCACCTCCCAGAATATTGGAAATAAAAGCAAAAATAAACAAATGGGACCTAATTAACCTTAAAAGCTTCTGCACATCAAAGGAAACTATTAGCAAGGTGAAAAGACAGCCTTCAGAATGGGAGAAGATAATAGCAAATGAAGCAACTGACAAACAACTAATCTCGAGAATATACAAGCAACTCCTACAGCTCAACTCCAGAAAAATAAATGACCCAATCAAAAAATGGGCCAAAGAACTAAATAGACATTTCTCCAAAGAAGACATACAGATGGCTAAGCTAACAAACACATGAAAAGATGCTCAACATCACTCATTATCAGAGAAATGCAAGTCAAAACCACTATGAGGTACCATTTCACACCAGTCAGAATGGCTGCAATCCAAAAGTCTACAAGTAATAAATGCTGGAGAGGGTGTGGAGAAAAGGGAACCCTCTTACACTGTTGGTGGGAATGCAAACTAGTACAGCCACTATGGAGAACAGTGTGGAGATTCCTTAAAAAACTGGAAATAGATCTGCCTTATGATCCAGCAATCCCACTGCTGGGCATACATACTGAGGAAACCAGAAGGGAAAGAGACACGTGTACCCCAATGCTCATCGCAGCACTGTTTATAATAGCCAGGACATGGAAGCAACCTAGATGTCCATCAGCAGATGAATGGATAAGAAAGCTGTGGTACATATACACAATGGAGTATTATTCAGCCATTAAAAAGAATACATTTGAATCAGTTCTAATGAGGTGGATGAAACTGGAGCCTATTATACAGAGTGAAGTAAGCCAGAAAGAAAAACACCAATACAGTATACTAACGCATATATATGGAATTTAGAAAGAGGGTAACAATAACCCTGTGTACGAGACAGCAAAAGAGACACTGATGTATAGAACAGTCTTATGGACTCTGTGGGAGAGGGAGAGGGTGGAAAGATTTGGGAGAATGGCATTGAAACATGTAAAATATCATGTATGAAACAAGTTGCCAGTCCAGGTTCAATGCACGATACTGGATGCTTGGGGCTAGTGCACTGGGACGACCCAGAGGGATGGAATGGGGAGGGAGGAGGGAGGAGGGTTCAGGATGGGGAACACATGTATACCTGTGGAGGATTCACTTTGATATTTGGCAAAACTAATACAATTTTGTAAAGTTTAAAAATAAAACAAAATTTAAAAAATATATATATATAATATTAAAAATTATTACAACAATCAAAATCTAAAACTTGGCTTAATCACTGTTAAAAACATTTAGTAAATCAATTATTTTGCTTTATTATTCAATAGCAGTAATATGGGAAATTTGGGTAGTGATACATTTGGGCTTTTGCATGTATCAGGTTTACACATCAAAATAATCAAAAGCCAAACTACAAATATTTTTAGAATTGAGCATAACTATAATTTTAAAACATCAAAAACAAAGAAAAATAACATTTTCTCCCTATACTGCTGGTTAACAAGGGCCCATTTTCTCTTTCATAACATAAAGCAAATGAAGCTGGAGTTGAGCCAAACAACAACAAAAAAATTATAAATTCAATTTGATGAGAGAGTTTAAGGCATAAGCAGGTTAAAATGCATGCTCAGTTGCATCCAACTCTTTGCAACCCCATGGACTGTGGCCCTCCAGGCTCCTCTGTCCATTGAATCTTCCAGGCAATAATACTGGAGTGGGTTGTCATTTCCTTCTCCAGGGAATCTTTCTGACCCAGGGATCAAATCTGTCTCTCTTCTGTCTTCTACATTGGCAGGTGGATTCTTTTCCACTGTGCCACCTGGGAAGCCCTATAAGCAAGTTTACTTTTTAACAAAATAAAATACTAGTGATTCCACCTGGAGTTCCTGCTCCTTTTTCCTTTTCTTCTAATTATTTTTCTTTTATAGACATTTTCTTTCACCTATGTCTATTCACGTATTTTTCTTTATCCCTTTCCTTGAGAGTTTTATCTTTCTTTATATAGTTGGAAGTAGAGAAGATATAATTTACTGATGAATCAGATGTGCAGGGAAAGAAAAAGAAGTCAAGGATGACTCCAAGTTTTCAGCCTGAGTAACTGGAAAGATCAGACTATAAATCATAATGCTGGGGGAGACTACAGGAGGGACAGGTTTGTGACAGGGTAGGGGGTCTAGACTTTGAGCACAGTGACTTTGAGACACCAAAGAAGTAAAGTTGCAGGATACATGAATGAGGAACCTAGAGGTCTGAGACCTCAGGTGAAAGATGAAAAGTTGGAAGTTACCTATTTTACAGATATGTTTAAAGGAATGAGATTGGATGAGTTAACCTCAGGAGTGAGTGTGGTAGCAGAAAGAGTATAATCACATCATCAAGAAGGCAAAATGGATTAAAAATCTAGTGTACAAGTTGGAAGTTGACCATAGGAACATGGACATTTCATCCACAGTAATAAGAGAGAAAGCAGAATCTATAATACAGAAGAGAAAGACTGGTAGACAAAGTGATGGGAATATCTAAAGTTCTATCTATTCTTACTGCTTCTATTGCCTTAAAAGATCACTGGCTGAAAATAAACACAGTAGAAGATATGATGGAGGTTTAATGAGAAGGTGTAAAATTATCTAGGAAAGAGATTAACAGCTTGTCTAGTAAAATGAAATAGGAATGCTATCAACACTAAGGTATACCTAAGGTTATGGTCAATCAGCACATTTATATACAGTTTTGTCTTGTTTCTTCTCCAGTAGCATTCATTTATACCACTGGTGTTGGTACAAAGGTGCAGAAAGCTGGAATTAACTTGAGCTGGGAATATGCCAGGCATGTAGGAAGATGAGAAAGAGAGTAAAGGAGTTTGTGGAAGTATATGAAGTAATAATTTGTACAGATAAATAACAGAATCTAAGTTGGGAAGGAGGTAAGTAAAAACATGAAGTGAGGGGGTAAGGGACACTAAAACAAATGTATGGGTTGATGGGACCAACCATAGACTAACAGTAACATTAATTAGAAAATTAATGGTATTAAGAAAACAGAAGTGACTTACAGTAATAAGAGGTAGTGAATAGGATACTTAAAATTGAGATTATGAAGGGAGTACAGTTATAGGTCATGACAAATTCTAAAGAATGACCATAGAAATAGGTGGTTAGGGTAGGGAGAAAGACAAGATCTTTGGACAAAAAGAGGTCAAAAAACTAAGAAGCTAAGAGGTTATTAGAATAATCATCTGCATGGATATTAAAACTTCCAAATTAAGACAAGCTTACTAATTAGAGGATGACAAGAAGTCGGGAGCTAAAATCTTCAAAGTCTGACAGGAATTCCAAGGACTTGTGGATAACCACAACAAGAGAGGTTAGCAGATGCTAAAATCTGATAGCATGAACTTGGAAGCTGGGAGTTTTCTAGAAGAAAAGAGAAACATGGTCTAAAAGAAGCAAGGGCATGCAAGAAAGATATTTCCCCACCTTCGATACAGAGATACCAACGGGTGGCAAGAGAGGAATCTTAGGCACGAACTCCAAGAGTACTCTCCCTGGGAAGTCACACAGAGCACACACTTTCCCAGCAATGAAGTGGGACATGTGAGAAATGATACATGTCACATATGTGACACACTCACAGACAAGAGTTTGTTTTTCTTAAGACTAATCACATATGCATCCTCTGCCCAAGAGCAGCAAGGGCATGCAATAAAGACACTTCCCCACATTCAATACAGAGATACCAAGAGGTGGCAAGAAAGGAATTAGCCATCATCTGAAAGGACTATAAGGCAAGTGGTGGACTCTGGCAAAAGTCAGGTTGTACAAAGTGAATGGAACAATCAGAAATGATATTAAGGAATAAAAGGAATTGTGCTGACAACAGATTTTAAGTTCCAGAACAATTAAATCATTTAGGAAACTGAGCTAGGGTGCAGACAGGAGTCAGATGAGGGGATATGCAGAGTCATATGGGAATCAGAATCTGAGTACTGATGGAAAACCCAGGACTTCTACAAAGCCTGCAAGAAACCGGCAAAGAATCATTTCAGCAATGCTGAAGGTTCAGTGTAGGAAAAAGGCTCCTGGAAAGAGAATGCAGCACTCAGGAGTACCGTGCTTTACTCCTTCTGGTACACAAGACAAGGAAGGGGCAGTATGATTAGAGTAACGAGGAGTTCTGAGTATCCTCTATTTCTGATGGGCAGATGAAAGGGGAATAGAACATGAGTGTGGAGGAGGTTCTACTTGAAGTGCATCAAGAAAAACTTATTCTGGATGTCTGAAGACATTATCTGGTGCCAAGTTTCCAAAACTATAAACTCATATATATTTACTGTATATTATCATCAACTCTTACTGCTCCTCTGAAGACAAGGTGCAGAAAAGCTATTTTGTATCCTCATAAAGAGACCTTCAATGAGGCAAATACTCATTTTCTGTAATCAATAAAAGCCACACACACACACACAGAAATAGTTATCTTAAATGTGATTTCTGGATGAAAAACTAGTCACAACAAAATGCTCTTCTGTCAGAGTCTTCAACACCACTCAAGGTTTGATGACTTGCTACGAGGATTCACAGGACTCAGCATAGAGTTGTACTTAGGCTCAGGACATAGAAGAGTGAACAAATACAAAGGAAAATCGGCAAAGGGAAAAGGCACACAGGGTGAAGTTCAGAAGAAACTAGGCACAAACTCCAAGAGTATTCTCCCTGGGGAGTCACAGAGAGGACACCCTTCTCCCAGCAACAACTTGGGACATTAGAGAAATGACACATGTCACATATGTGACACACTCACAGACAAGAGTCTGTTTTTCTCAAGACTAATCACACAGGCATCCTTTGCCTAGCATAGACCAAAATTCCAGATTCCATAAGGAAAGCGGGAGCCTAGGGCAAACCACATTGTTTGTACTAAGTGGCATAATAAGCCACTAGTCTCAGTTCTAAGAATGGTGGAAACCACCCCAAAGCCAGGTTTCCAATTGCCAGGCAAGAACCAACCCTACGAGCAGAACTTTCAGGAACAGTAGCTTCAGTCCTCCTTTGTTAACTCTTTCCTACACAGTCCTATTTTGGTATTTATATTTGAAGCAAAAAAAAAAAAAAATTAATACTAAACAACATGATCTGCACGTAAAATAATTTGGATTCATCAGAACCTCAATTTGACTTAAAACAGCTGAATCAAGCTATATGAGGCTCTAACTAGTTATCAAAAGGATAAGAATTTTCTATGTACAGTGAGAAATAGAATAATTTACCTAAACATATAAACCTTAAAGAAAACAGGTAAAGAACAATTTAAAAAATAACGTGAGAAGCCAGGCTTCAAGAATATGTGAACCGTGAACTTCCTGATGTTCAAGCTGGCTTTCGAAAAGTTACAGGAACCAGAGATCAAATTGCCAACATCCGCTGGATCATCAAAAAAGCAAGAGAGTTCAAGAAAAACATCTATTGCTGCTTTATTGACTATGCCAAAGGCCTTTGACTGTGTGGATCACAATCAACTGTGGAAAATTCTTCAAGAGATGGGAATACCAGACCACCTGACCTGCTCTTGAGAAACCTGTATGCAGGTCAGGAAGCAACAGATAGAACTGGACATGGAACAACAGACTGGTTCCAAATAGGAAAAGGAGTACGTCAAGGCTGTATATTGTCACCCTGCTTATTTAACTTATATGCAGAGTACATCATGAGAAATGCTGGGCTGGAGGAAGCACAGGCTGGAATCAAGATTGCCAGGAGAAATATCAATTATCTCAGATATGCAGATGACACCACCGTTATGGCAGAAAATGAAGAAGAACTAAAGAGCCTCTTGATGAAAGTGAAAGAGGAGAGTGAAAAAGCTGGCTTAAAGCTCAACCTTCAGAAAATGAAGATCAGGGCATCCAGTCCCATCACTTCATGGGAAGTAGATGGGGAAACAGTGGAAACTGGCTGACTTTATTTTTGGGGACTCCAAAATCACTGCAGATTGTGATTGCAGCCATGAAATTAAGATGCTTGCTCCTTGGAAGGAAAGTTAAGAGCAACCTAGATAGCATATTCAAAAGTAGAGACATTACTTTGCCAACAAAGGTTCCATCTAGTCAAAGCTATGGCTTTTCCAGTAGTCATGTATGGGTGTGAGAGTTGGACTATAAAGAAAGCTGAGTGCTGAAGAATTGATGCTTTTCAACTATAGTGTTGGAGAAGACTCTTGAGAATCCCTTGGACTGCAAGGAGATCTAACCAGTCCATCCTAAAGGAGATCAGTTCTGAGTGTTCATTGGAAGGACTAATGCTAAAGTTGAAACTCCAATGGCCACCTGATAACAAAGAGCTGACTCATTTGAAAAGACCCTGATGCTGGGAAAGATTGAAGGCAGAAGGAAAAAGGGTCAACAGAGGATGAGATAGCTGGATGGTATCACCGACTCGATAGACATAAGTTTGGGTAGGCTCCGGGAGTTGGTGATGGACAGGGAGGCCTGGCGTGCTGTGGTTCATCAGGTCGCAAAGAGTCGGACACGACTGAGCAACTGAACTGAACTGAACTGAAAAAGGATGACTAAACTTAGTAAAATGTATTAAAAAGAGATAAAATCAAGTTAATAATTAGAGCACAAATACAGTATTCCACACAGAAAACTTCTTTCACGTTTGTTAATTATTGCCTAAACTCCTACTAAATAAAAAGAACATTTTATGTAGTTCTTCTTCCTGCTTCCTTTCAAATAAACCAAAATCTTTCAAAAAAAAGAAAAACTATGTTGCCATTACAAATAAGAACAAAATATTAGTAATTAAACAATATTTACTAAGTGATATAAAATAATTGTATCCATAGGTACAATAGCTCCCTCAGCTCCTCTCCCCAAAAAAAGTCATACAAAAGGGTCAAATAGAAAAGCATTAAGAAGACTAGCAAGAAGCCCTGCTGCCTTTTTTTAGCTGTTTCTTAGCAGGCAAAATAACACACTTTAGTACCTTCCTTTGCCAAAAAAGAGTAAATAAAAAGATAATTTTTTTGTCTTCCCTGCTGGCTCAGTGGTAAAGAATCTGCCTACCAATGCAGGAAACATGGGTTTGATCCCTCATCCAGGACGATCCCACAGACTTAGAAAACAAACTTAGAGTTGTTGGGAGAAGGATGGGGAGAAGGGATAGTTAGGGAATTGGGGATGGACATGTACACACTTCTATATTTAAAATAGATAACCTAACGTACAGTACAGGGAACTCAGCTCAGTGCTTTGTGGCAGCCTGGATGGGAGGAGAGTTTGGGAGAGAATGGATACATGTATATGTATGGCTGACTCCCTTTGCTATTCACCTAAAACTATCACAACATTGTTAATCCAGCTATAACCCATTAAAAAATAAAAAGTTTTTTTTAATCACAATTTGAGATAAGAAATGATTCCATTTAACTTTGACTTTAATGAACTCTGACCTGTTTGTACTGTATTTTCTAAAGGTCTGGGGTTAAATTACACGTTTTTATTTGAACAGCAAAAAAAGACTATCAGTTAAAAAGACTATGTATAGCAATTCACTCCAGTATTCATGCCTGGGAAATTCCATGGACAGAGAAGCCTGGCGGGCTACAGTCCATGGGGTCACAAAAGAATTGGACACAACTGATCGACTAAACAACAACACGGCATCTATTTCCTGCTGCTGCTAAGTCACTGCAATCGTGTCCGACTCTGTGCGACCCCATAGACGGCAGCCCACCAGGCTCCCCCAACCCTGGGATTCTCCAGGCAAGAACACTGGAGGGGGTTGCCATTTCCTTCTCCAATGCGTGAAAGTGAAGTCACTCAGTTGTGTCTGACCCCCAGCGACCCCATGGACTGCGGCCTTCCAGGCTCCTCCGTCCATGGGATTTTCCAGGCAAGAGTACTGGAGTGGGGTAGGTGAACCATATAGTATACTATTATTAGTATTTTCCACTGCACTTTGTTTTCCCTGGAGCGAAATGATTTTACAGTGTTTTTATATTGGCTTAATTTTTCTATGTACTTAACAGTAATTCAAATTCAAACACTTTCTTAATTATGTAAATCTCTTTTACAAATGTTTTGGTAATGTGGGTGTTGCGTTAAATTTGTCTTCTTGAGGAAATCACTTCTGAAGACTGCTCTAAAAATGTGGGTTCACTGTTCTCTTGGCCTGGGTCCCCATTACTGTCACCCTCAGGACTCATTCTGATTCTGTCTTGCATGGAATATTCTGAATCCTGGACCCCATATATGTATTTATTTAATTCAAAACCTCATTTTTTGGTAGAGGACATTCTTCAATAGTTTCCCAATAAAAGGAGTTTGGGAGATGAAAAAAAAAAAAAAAAAAAAAAGACTATCTAAAATAAACATTTTTCCCCCAGAAATGTAACAGGAACTTTATCTACCAGACTGGCTAATTTCGTTAGATACTAGTTCAATTAGTTACTGTCAGTTTAAGTCCAAATAGGGGAGAGAGCACAAAAATAATCTGAACAGGGAAATATTAATAAAAAAAAATTGTATATAATAAGAGAGTGACTACAAAGATTATTTTTAAAACTATCCTAAGGCTGAGGAAGAGAAACCCAAAGAAGAGCAAATCAAGAAAGAAGATCCTCTCCCTAAAGCTGGCAGTCTGATCTCACTGTAGAAGGTATGACTGTAGACCAGTGGATAACAAAGAAGCTTTATGGACTGCGCGGGAAAGCAGGACCACAAGGAAACAGGAAACATCCTCTAGGGTGCAGGCAGCCAATGTCAGCAGGCAGGTGAACAAAGAAAATCAGGACTCCTGGAGGCAGCTCAGAGGCAGAGCCTGTGTCTGTTTCTGGAAGACCACTGAGGAAGACCTCACTGAGCTAGGACCTAGACCATGAGTTCGCAGAGGGAATGCTCGAACTGTGTCCACAGCTGGAGCACACCACCACTGGTAGCAAGAGCAGGGAGCAATCACAACACATCAGAACCAAGAGAACACAAGTCCCTTCCTCAGGGTATCTCTGCAGCACCCTCTATTGGCACAATTTAATATTGTGTGTGTTCAGTGGCTCAGTCATATCCAACTACTTATGACCCCATGGACTGGAGACCACCAGGCATCTCTGTCCATGGGATTTTCCCTGCCAGGTTACTGGAGTGGATTGCCATTTCCTCCTCCAGGAATTTAATACTGTACTTGCTGCAAAAAATAAATGCGTAAAATTGGACTAATGAAGATCAAGTGAAGAAGTGACAGTTGCTCAGTTGTGGCCAACTCTTTGCGAGTCCATGGACTGTAGTTTGCGAGGCCTCTGTCGGTGGAATTCTCTAGGCTAGAATACTGGAGTGGGTAGCCGTTCCCCTCCAGATCAAGTATGAGGGTAGAATTGGAATGTGAACCAAGAACTTTCAGATGTACAAGCTGGACTTAAAAAAGGCAAAGGACCCAGAGATCAAATTGCCAACACATGCTGGATCACAGAAAAAGCAAGGGAATTCAAAAAAAAAAAAAAAATCTACTTCTGCTTCATTGCCTATGCTAAAGTTTTTCACTGTGTGGATCACAACAAACTGGAAAATCCTTAAAGAGATGGGAATACCAGACCACCTTACCTGCCTCCTGAGAAACCTATATGCAGTTCAAGAAGCAACAGTTAGAACCACAGGGAACAACAGACTAGTTCAAAATTGGGAAAGGAGTACGCCAAGGTTGTATATTGTCACCCTGTTTATTTAACTGATATGCAGAGTACATCATACAAAATGCTGGGCTGGATGACTCACAAGCTGGAATCAAGATTGTTGGGGAAAACATCAACAACCTCAGATATGCAGATGATACCACTTCGATGGCAGAAAGTGAAGAGGAACTAAAGAGACTCTTGATGAAGGTGAAGAAATGAAGCTAGAAGAAGAGAGTGAAACGCTGGCTTAAAACTCAACATTCAAAAAATGAAGATCATGAAATCCGGTCCTATCACTTCATGGCAAATGGAAATTGTCAGATTTCATTTTCTTGGGCTCCAAAATCAATGTGGACAGTGACTGCAGCCACAAAATTAAAAGACACTTGCTTCTTGGAAGAATAACTATGACAAACCTAGACAGTATATTAAAAACTAGATACATCACTTTGTCAAGAAAGGTCCATATAGTCAGAGCTATGGTTTTTCCAGTAGTCACGTACAAATGTGAGAGTTGGACCATAAAGAAGGCTGAGGGCCAAAGAATTAATGCTATCGAACTGTGGTCTTGGAGAAGACTCTTGAGAGTCCCTTGGACAGCAAGGAGATCAAACCAGTCAACCCTAAAGGAAATCAACCCTGAATATTCATTGGAAAGACCGATACTGAAGCTGAAACTCAAATACTTTGGCCACCTGATGTGAACAGCAGACTCATTAGAAAAGATCCTGATGCTGGGAAGTATTGAGGGCTAGAGGAAAAGGGGGTGACAGAGGATGAGATGGCCGGATGGCATCAGTGACTCAATGGACATTGAGTTTGAGCAAACTCCAGGAGATAGTGAAGGACAGGGAAGCCTGGCGTGCAGTTCATGGGGCACAAAGAGTCAAACATGACTTAGTGACTGAAGGGAGGATACAGTTAAAATATATCATCTCTTCTAATTACTTAATATCCACATCATAAGTCAAATTTCTTTTCCTAATGTAAATCAAGAATGCAAATTGGTACAGATCCACTCAAGATAAATCTTGGTACAGATACACTCAACAATAAAAGTGGATCTTGGTACAGACAACATGGAAAACAAAATGAAGGTGGCTCAAAGAGTTAAAACTAGTGAGAGAGTCAGTTCCTAGGCAGGTTGATAGGGAGTCTAGGGGTCCCCAAGGAAAGAGGGGTCTGGAATTCTCAAGGAGGAAGAAAGGACAAACTTTTTTTTCTTTCTACACATTCCTTAGGATTATATAACAATAATGTATCCTGCCTAAGGACAGTCTTTGGATTCAACCTTCTGTTATCTTAAAATGTTAATTATGGGAGTAGACCTGGTCTTTACAAGGATGTATCTTGCCTGAGGACAGTGTTACCTTAAAATGTAAATTATGGGAGTAGGTCTGATGAGGTCTTTACAACCTCCAGATATTCTTTGGATTATATAACTTCATTTTTAACACTAGCAAGCGGGTACTCTTTCTGCCCCCTTCTGGTGCCTATGTCAGAAGCTTTCTCTATCTCCTTTATACCTTAACAAAACTTTATTACACAAAAGCTCTGAGCGATCAAGCCTTGTCTCTGGCCCCGGATTGAATTCTTCTCTTCCGGGGGCCAAGAATCCTGGTGTCTTCGCGTGATTCAACAACAACCTTTCACTAGGTCTACTATATGATTCAGCAATTCCACTTCTGGGTATATACTCAAAGGAAATGAAAACAGGATATCTAAGAGATAAATGCACTTGTGTTTATTGCAGCATTATTCACAATAGCCATGATATGGAAACAACCTAAGTGTCCAGCAACAAATACATAAAAAGGATGTGGCATATGGGTTTCCCTGCTGGCTCATAGATAAAGAATCCACCTGCAATGCAGGAGACTCAGGTTCGATCCCTGGTCTGCGAAGATCCCACATGACATGGAGCAACTAAGCCCAGGCACAACTATTGAGCCTGTGCTCTAGAGCCCAGAAGTTGCAGCTACTGAGCCCATGACCACAACTACACAAGTCCACATGACCTAGAGCCCAACAAGAAGCCACTGCAATGAAAAGCCTGCGTACCACAACTACAGAGTAGCCCCCGCTTCCTGCAACTACAGAAAAGACTGCATGGCAACGAAGATCCAGCACAGCCAAAAATAAATCAATAAATAAATTAATTTTTTTAAAGAAAGGGTGTACAATGGAATATTATTCAACTATGAGAAAGAATGAAATCTCACCATTTGCAACAATAAAAGTGGATCTTGAGGACATTATGCTAGTGACATTAAGCCAGATAGAGACAGACAGAACAGCATGATATCACTTATATGAAGAATCTAAACAAGTCAAACTCGTAAAAACAGAGAGTAAACTGGTGGTTACTGGGGAGTGGGGGAATAGGAGAGATGTTGTTTCGGAGTACAAACCTGTAACCAGAGGTAAATAAGCCTTGAAGATCTAACACACAGTATAGTTAATACAGACAACACTGTTAAGAGACTAGATCTTAATCATTCCAATCACAAAGAAATAACTGATAATCATGTGATGTGACAGAGGGACTAATGCTACAACTGCAATCATATTACAATATATAAACATCAAATCAACATGTTATACACCTTAAGTTTACACAATGTGATATGTCAAATACATTTCAATTTTCAAAAAAATTACTGCATTTGAACAATCTGGAGCTCTTCTCTGCTAGGACCTGGTAGCCTCTTTGTCCACAACTATCTTGATCAGTTACCTTAAGTTAAATAAAGCTAAGTAAAAGTCTTTTACCACTGGAAAAACAAGAAATTATCATTCTATTATAGAAGTATACTATGATTTACAAAAGTATTCAAAAAGAGCTCCAACAGAGATCTATAGACTGTACCAATGTCAATTTTCTAGTTTGTGTATTGTACAATAGTTACGTCAACTTCTCATTATATAGTTTTTGCATTAAGCCAGCAAGCACAAATTAAAAACTGAAACAATTTATTATCAAAACAGGCACATCTCTGAATCACTCTACAAATGATCAAACTGCCGTCTAGTAGTGATGTGTTTTATATGTGTGTGTGTGTGTGTGTGTGTGTGTGTGTGTGTGTGTGTGTGTATAAATGTATGTGTAATGATTGTACTCTCCCAAATTAGGATCAGATACAAGTAACCCATGGAAATTTTTTCTACCTAGCAGTAATGGCTTATGTTACTCAGTACAAATGAAGCTGCATACTTACAACAAATCTAGTAATTACACTTTGCTTGCTATATCAATACTTCATTCTGACTCACACATCAAACATCAGGGCAGACCTCTGGGAACAAAGTGATCTGACAGACATAAAACCATGAAGCCAAAATCTCTCCCCAACTAACCTTCCACAAAGTCTGAAATTACCATCATTACAACTCTACTTCTTGTTTAGGAAGTGTGAAGAGGCCAGTTTTCCAAATGTGTATGGTATTACTTTTCCTGAATCATTTTATTACAAATTAAGAAGTAATACTTAGCAAAAATCAACTAGTCATAAAACAAATACAACAAAAACTGAAATTTTTCCCACTCACTTTTTGGCTATCTAGCATAACCAACGGAGAAGGAAATGGCAACCCACTCCAGTATTCTTGCCTAGAGAATCCTGTGGACAGAGGAGCCTGGTGGGCTGCTATCCATGGGGTCGCACAGAGTCAGACACAACTGAAGCAACTTAGCATGCATGCATGCATGCAATGGAGAAGGAAATGGCAACCCACTCCAGTATTCTTGCCTGGAAAATCCCAGGGACAGAGGACCCTGGTGGGCTGCCATCTATGAGGTCGCACAGAGTCTGACATGACTAAAGCGACTTAGCAGCAGCAGTAGCATAACCAACAAATCCATCAAAGCATCAAAGTGGGTACTATACGATAACCCTACTTATCGTGTATATAGTGTATTTCAAATACTAGACAAAGCTTTAAAATCCATATCAATTTCAGGGTAAAAAGAAAATCTTCTGCAGTATTTCTACACATAGTGAGACAGAAATCCATGAAAATATCAGCTGGAGAAGATTGCCATCTCCACTTTGGAAACACCAGAAGAGCTTGACCTGACTGGATTTGCTTCGACATTTTAACTGGAACCTCTCAATAATTAGGCTTAGGCTGCTCATCTCACACATTTCAGATTACAATCATCTTGCTTTCACCCCTCAGCTGTTATTGTTGGTCTTCTCCTAAACAAATCAGCTTTTCTCCCAGGGCAAGGTGTCCCGGGGGTTTGAAATCACTGAGCAATCACTTGAATGCCCCAGGTAAACTCTCCCTTTCAAATTCCACTGGAAATACACCAAAGAATACCAATCCATTTATTTTCTAATTGGTTTAATTTTAAATTTAGCATATAAACAAAATTTAATTGGGTACAGTCTTTAAAAGTATATACTCAGAAGTTAAATGGCTTGGCTTAAACCCTGGCTCTATTAGTTTCTGGCCAACTGACTGAGTTACTTAATTTCATTAAGCTTCTGTTTCATCTTCTGAAAAAAAAAAAAATAGGGTAATAATTATAATTATCGCTCTCACATGCTGTTATGACAATTAAATTTTACAATGGCCATTACAGTAAGTCAATAAATGTTGCCTGTTAATATTTTTTTTCTTATGTCCAATTCCTAAATCAAGCTTAATATGTAAAATCTAACATGAGTGTTTGAAAAAAGCAAAAGAACACGAACACAACAAATCTTCAAAACATGAGAACAGTTTTCACATATCCTCTAAACAAGTTAGGAGTCTATCAGGTACAACGTTCTATTACTCTCTACAAATTACAGTGAATTTAGTCAATGCTCTAACTTTATAAAATCTTTACATACTTTTTATTCACCTACTCAACAAGTGTTTAAAAAGACCAGAGTAAGAATATTTATGTGGTAGTTGATATTTGATTGTATGACCTCGAGAAAGCTATTTAACCTCTCTAGCCTCAGTTGCCCTAACCGTACAATGAAGACAATAGGATCTCCACCTCATAGGCAACATCTAGAACAGTGCTCAGCACAGAGAAAGTTCTAAGGAAGGACTAAGTAACTATAAAGCACTGGTTCCTAGCATGGTGCTAGATACTGGAGATTCGGGGATAAATTACACAGTACTTGCCTACAAGTACTTGCTTGTGAACTGTAGTGTTGGAGAAGACTCTTGAGAGTCCCTTGGACTGCAAGGAGATCCAACCAGTCCATCCTAACAGAGATCAGTCCTGGGTGTTCATTGGAAGGACTGATGTTGAAGCTGAAACTCCAATACTTTGGCCACCTAATGCAAAGAGCTGACTCATTTGAAAAACTCTAGGAGGAGAAGGGGACAACAGAGGATGAGATGGTTGGATGGCATTACCGACTCAATGGACATGGGTTTGGGTGGACTCTGGGAATTGGTGATGGACAGGGAGGCCTGGCGTGCTGCGGTTCATGGTGTCACAAAGAGTCGGACACGACTGAGCAACTAAACTGAACTGAACTTGCCTACAAAGCAGTCAAGACCAAACGGTATATACAATTATCTACACATAAGGAATCCTTGTACATCAAGGCTATATATTGTCACCTTGCTTATTTAACTTATATGCAGAGAATTGCTGGGCTGTTAAGAAGCACAAGCTGGAATCAAGATTGCCAGGAGAAATATCAATAACCTCAGATATGCAGATGACACCACCCTTATGGCAGAAAGCAAAAAAGAACTAAAGAGCCTCTTGATGAAAGAGGAGAGTGAAAAAGTTGACTTAAAGCTCAACATTCAGAAAATTAAGATCGTGGCATCCAGTCCCACCACTTCATGGCAGATAGATGGGGAAACAGTGGAAACAGTGACAGACTTTATTTTTCTGGGCTCCAAAATCACTGCAGATGGTGATTGCAGCCATGAAATGAAAAGACACTTACTTCTTGGAAGGAAAGTTATGACCAACCTAGATAGCATATTCAAAAGCAGAGACATTACTTTGCCAACAACGGTCTGTCTAGTCAAGGCTATGGTTTTTCCAGTAGTCATGTATGGATGTGAGAGTTGGACTATCAAGAAAGCTGAACACCAAAGAATTGATGCTTTTCAACTGCGGTGTCAGAGAAGAATCTTGAGAGTCCCTTGGACTGCAAGGAGATCCAACCAGTCCATCCTAAAGGTGTTCATTGGAAGGACTGATGTTGAAGCTGAAACTCCGATACTTTGGCCACCTGATGCGAAGGGCGGAATCATTTGAAAAGACCCTGATGCTCGGAAAGATTGAAGGCAGGAGGAGAAGGGGACGAGAGGATGAAATGGTTGGATGGCATCACCAACTCAATGGACATTAGTTTGGGTAGACTCTGGCAGTCGGTGATGGGCAGGGAGGCCTGGCGTGCTACGGTTCACGTGGTTGTAAAGAGTCGGACATGACTGAGCAACTGAACTGAACTGAACTGAAGGAATCCTTGAACTTGAATTCAAGGATAAATAAATTTTTCATAATAAAAATTAACATTTTTAAAACCCAAAATATTGCAAATTAGCATCCAGAATGGGTGATGGGTGCACTGGGGTCCAATATATTATTCTTTTACTTTTGTGTATGTTGTAAATTTCACATAAGAAGAAGTTGTTTTTAAAAATGATAAATCACTTTCCATCTCAGAAGGTAAGCCAAAATTACGTGATTTGAAGTATTTACTTTAACACAGATGTCTTTATACTACAAATAAACTCTGTCGACAGCAGTGCTTAAAATTCAGAGGTTAAGAATTCCCTTGACAAGACTGCCACCTACTGGATCACCTTAAATTCCACTATTCACATTTTGTGATTTAAACACAAATATAATCCAATAAAAAGCAAGGGTTTCTTTTTTTTTTTTTTTTTTAAAAAGGGGAAATTCAAGTATTTAAAAAACACCCCATGCCACAGGAAGTTATGTCTGCTGTGTTAAACAAAGTATTGCTTGGGCAAGTCCCATTAGCAGAAGCAATCTCAGTCAGGTTTAGTTTGGATGTTTAGAGGTCATCTGACAGAATGTGTGAAAAAAGAACCAAAAAAAAACAACAAATTTGGTAATTATTGCTGAGTATATGAACACATGGTTGTTAGACATTACCATCTACATTAATTATGTTAAAATAAAAGCAATATATTAAGTAGTTATACATGGAATGAATTTTTTTAACTATTCTACTGTTATACAAATGGGTACATCTGGTTTAGGTAAAATTTCTAATGAAAGCAATATATATCATTCAAAAAGTGCTTCATCTCAAACAACTTAGGCAGAAGTTGAGATACTATGCTCTGGAAAAATGCCTTAAAGTTACTCAAAAAGTAGCTAAGTAATGATGAAGGCATTAATGTCAAAGATTATTGAGAAGAGCCTGAATTAAGCTGTCTTATGAATATGAGAATATGGGCAAAGGCAACATTTCTAAGTAATTATTATGTGAAATATATTTTAAATGTATGTATAAATGTTTAAGTTAACAATGAAAACATAAATAGGCATTCAACTATTTCACCTATATTCACCAAGGTTTCTATATTCAAATTAATCCATCTTGGAGCTTCTCATTGGTAAACGGAAGGACTGCTTTATATACAAGCATAGTACAGGCCTCTATAGTACAGGCATAACATATCATTTAATCATAAAACTTCAATATTTGTAACTACTATTTTTTTTAAAGTTAAATTATCCAACACCTAACACTTCTTTGCCTGTGTTATTCATATACTACAAACTGGTTAATGCCCTTTTTTATGCCAAAGAGAAATGCCTTTTATTACACCAGAAGGAAAGTACTCAGGGCATTTTTCAAAGACAAGGGGTTTGACTGGGCTCCTGGCAAATTCTGGGACAATTTGAGCACCTAGATAATTAAACACTACAGTGAATCATGAACTATTTCAGGAGAGAGGGAATTCAAGAGTGAATATCAAAAACAAACAGTAATAAATGGAAAAACAAAAAGGGAGAGGTCTGGCTTACAGGAGAAATGTCAAGGGCTGCCTAGAGAAAATGCAAAAGATGGAAAATTACCACTTTGCATTCATCATGATAAAGATTGGATCAGACAAGAATTATGAATGAAAGCTAAACCAAAGAGAAAATTTTGATTTAATGAGAAGCAAAACCAAAGAGGAAATTTTGATGAGAAGCAAGATATTTTCCTCGATCTCCCAAAAAACTGCTTAGCAGTTACAAAGCAGGGGAGTGGGGGGAGGAATTACAGTGGAGAAATCAGACATCTTGGCTGGAAATCAAAAATTACCATCACCAGAAAGGGACAGATGGTTATCAAGAGCCTCCACATGTGATACACTGTGAAGGAGAGAAATCATCTATGCAGCAATAAATTATCTGCATCTAATCATGAGGAAATATTAGATAAATCCAAACTGAGCAATGTCATATTAAAAATAGGGAAAAGAGATGTATTCTTCAATAATGTCCATGTTTTAAGACAGACTCTGGAAATCTTTCAAAATTAAAGAAACCTAAAGACATACGGCAGCTAAACGCAGTATCTGACCCTAACGTGAATCTCAAACTGGATGGGTGGGAAAGGACATTACTGGGTTCACTGGCAAAATCAAATAGAAGGTTACATAAAAAGTATTATATGGAAAATAAGTTTACTGAAGATGATACATGTAATGTGGTTAAATAAGAGATAGCCCTACCGGTAGTTTTCCTAGGAAAGACACATTTCCTAACGAAGTAGATAGGGAAAAAGCATCATGGTATATACAACTTACTCTTCAATTGTTCAGAAAGCAATCATGTTTTTTGGTGTGTGTGGGTGTGTGTGTGTGTGTGTGTGTATGAGTGTGTGTAGGGAAGGAAAGATTGAGACATAGACTAAGAAAATGTTTGGAAAGCAAATGGGATAAAACGTTATTAGTAGTCTGAATATACATGTATTCTCTGTACTAGTTTTATTGTTTTAACTCTTCTGTAATTGAAATTTTTTTCCAAATAAAAAGTTTAACGCATTGCTGTATCTACTGCTAACAAAAATTAAACACAGAAATAAATATAGAAATGCATGCACACCCATGTGTATGTATGTATGGGTGTGTTTATATATTTAAAACACAAATCTCTTAAAGATTCTAAAATCTCAGTAAATAAATGGACTTTTTAATAATCAAAAATGATTGAGAAGGGAAGGTGTCTGTCCTATATGTAAATAAGGAAGAGCAAGAAAAAGCCCAAATTGGATTCAAACAGTTACTACTGAAAAAATAAAGCCATTTCATGTTTATTTACCCCCATCAATTGAGATTTTCAATGAACCAGTTACATCTAACTTATTTAAGTGGGGAAAACATTATTATTGTCATTCTCACTTTTAAATGGAGAAACTGAAACATGGTGAAAAGCCACAGTCAGTAATACAGCAGAGATTCAATAGTATGTCTCTTGAAACAATAACAATGTCAATACAAGTTTTTGATAGTATGTAGGAGCAAGCTGCTTACCTTTCAATAGCTAATTCTTTGTTAGAAAGTTGCTGCACTGTAATCACAACCTTCTTCTCTATTCCTTGTTTTAATTTGAAATAAAATTTATCTCGATCCTTAGGCACAGGACTGAAAAATGCAAAAAAGAACAGAAATGATCAATAATTAAAAACAATAAAAAGGTCATCTATTTCAAGGTTAGAATGAAACAAGAGTATTTAACAACCTTATTAAGATATATAAAACTTTCACCTTGACACAAAGTAAATACAAACTTTGGTTGTATCAGTTTCAGGTGTACAGCAAGTAAATCAGTTATACACATACATATATCCACTCTTTTCTGGATTCTTTTCCCATATAGGTCATTACAGAGTACTGAGTAGAGTGCCTTGTGCTTGCTATACCATAGGTTCTAATTAGTTGTCTTTTTAACATATAGCAGTGTGTATATGCCAACCCCAATTCTCCCAATTGATTCATTTCCCCTCACTTTCCCCCTTGTAACCGTAAGTTTGTTTTAAATCAAAACTTTTTAAATTATATCATTTCAAATTTTAGTTTTTAAATTTTAACAAATTTGGGAACACGGTTTATTTAATTTTAAGACTGTTATATTGCTGGTTTAGCTGGTTATATGGTTATGAATGCTTTTAACACAGTTAAATCCAAGGCAAAACAAGTGAGAAAAAGAGCTTGCTTTTAAACATCCAGAATTAGATGACTGTGACAAATCCAAGAAAACACAAATAAAAGATGAACAAAGAGAAATAGATCAAGCCAAGTTACATTCTAGCCTAGGCCAGACTGACAATTCTTAAGAATCAGTCCATTAAAACAGTAAGTGTTTGTAATATAAGCTGTCTTATTTGAAAAGGAAAAATACTTTCACTAACTTATTTGGCCTAAGTCTCAATTTCTATAACTTAAAAAAAAAAAAAGATAAAATACCTACCTAATAATTATTGTCAGAAACAAAGGCAAAGTAAAGGCACATAGGTGATCAATAACAGTGTAACTATTTCTTATTATCTGCCTATTTTTGAACTAAAGAACAACATTCCAAATATACAACAGAAGGAAATAATTAAATGATGGTCAAATCATACAAAATACTACTGACAACTATTAAAAACAATTCTAATTAAAAATATTTTAGGGACTTCCCTGGTGGTCCAGTGGTTAAAAACCCACCTTGTAATACAGGGAACACAAGTTTGATCCCTAGTCTGGGAACTAGGATCCCACATGCCATGGAGCAATTAAACCTGCATGCCACAACTAGAGAGCAGACATACAGCAACTACTGAGCCCATAAGACAAGATCCCACATGATGCAACCAAATAAGTATTTAAAAATAAATGAATAAATAAAAACATTTTAATGGAAAAATTCTTACATGAAGTTAAAAGTAAAAAAACTACATATATATATATATATATAACTGTAAAAAATACACTCCGGAGGTGGAGGGGGAGGGATAGTAGGGATTGTACATACTATGTTTAAAATAACCAACAAGGACCTACTGTATAGCACAAGGAACATTGCTCAATATTCTGTAAAAATCTAAATGGAAGAAGAATTTGAAAAAGAATACAGACTTGTATACAGATAATTAGCTGTACACCTGAAACTATTACAGCATTGTTAATCAACTGTACTCCAATATAAAATACGAAGTTTAAAAAGTACACCCTAGTATCAAATATTTTTGATAAAATTGTGATAAAATAAAATTTATTTTTAATAATTTTGACAAAATAATTTTTAAATTTTTATATTAAAAATTATTTTTAATAATTAAAGTGATTATTGCTGAAAAGACCAAAAAATTTTATTCTAATTTTACTTACTAATTTTTCTATAGTAAGTATATCAGTATTTTAAAATATCAAGAAAATAATTTACATAAACTATCTGAAAAGCCTGACAAAAGTGAACCATGCATCCACCAATGAAGTTTTTCTGTATCATCCTAAAGCTTTATAACAACAGTGTACAGTTTCTGGAACCTATATATTAGTCAATATTATATTTCAGACACAATACTAATTTTTATTTTTTTCAGATAATCTCACCTAAAGTTTCCTTTTCCATCATCTTCTTTTACCTCCAAGGAGACACTGAAGGTAAACACATCACTGTCGGGGGTAGGAATAACCGAGTCTTTAACATCAGATACTTGTCTAGAAGAACGTTTGAAAGCTGTACAGAAACTATATAAAATTCTGCTTACCTAAAAGAATAAAAGTGGAAATAATATTAGACAAAGATTTTAACTGCATTTTGATCACCTCTAATTCTTGAATCTGTAATTTCTCAAGGTCACAATGTTCCTAATAGACAAAGTAGATATAGGGTAAGCATGAATACATATAGAGAGAGAGAGTGAGTTTGTAACATATAGTGTATACACACACACAGACACACACAGCTGACCCTTGAACAACACGGGTTTAAAGTGCCTAGGTCTACTTACACTTTTTCAACACTAAATACTACAGTACTACATGACCCATGGTGGGTTGAATCGGCAGATGTGGAACAGTGGATAAGGAGGAACCACTAATATGGAGGGCCAACTATAAATTACACATGAATTTTTGACTGGGCAGAAGGTCAGTGCCCCTAATACACTCCACCTCCCCAGCACACTGTTCAAGGGTCAACTGTAGTTTGTTTCTTTCAATCTGGCATTTAATAAACAGCATAATAAAGATGTTTAAAGTCACAAACGAAGTTGCATGTACTTATAGATGTTTCTAGGACTCATAAGATACTATATTGCAAAGAATGAATCCTAAGACAATTACTAGAATGATGCTGGCATCTAAATCTTCCCGGTGAACACACACAAATGAGGTTTTAGCCCAAGTTGTCAATTTCTCCTTTCACTTCCCTCAGCTTCAGAGGGCTAGATCCTGAGCCATACAATAAACTCTGTTCTTTGCAAAATGAAACAAAACATGGCAACATGATTTAAAGAGCTTCCAGTGTTGTTTCCCAATGCTGTTGCTATATAAATGTGTCACAAAATGAATGAATCTGAAACGTTTTTATTTATTAGTATTAAGCCACCCTGGTGATTACTTGATATATAAATATGCATATATATATTATAAATGACTTACTCCCCTCCCCTAATATGGAGGAGCACTCTAAATCTCACGATCTTCCAGAGGTTATTATCTTCCTTGGTTCCAAAAGAAGTACCATATCATCTCAAATTTGTATTCTTGAAGCACAAAAGACCTTTGAAATCTCTCAGGTCACCCACGCATTGAACAAATAAAAACAAGATGAAATAAGAATGATTTAAACAAAAGTAACATTTTCAAAATCTCACACTGGAAGGTACTAGTAAAGAGACTTCTCTGAATATTAACAAACCCTTTACTTTGGATAAAGTGAATTCAAATTATTCTTGGTATTAGTCTAAGATTATAATATTTTATAATTCACTGGAAGTAAGAGAACTCTCATTAACAGAACTTCTTAAAGTATGGAGGTCTTTCCTCAATTTTCTATTTTTGCTACATTCTTATATCCTACCTTATCTCATACACACACTCCATCACAAACTTCAAAAACTTCCAGCAGCCACACTTACACCTAAGTACTGAATGATTATCCTAACTGCCTTTCCAGGCCCAAATCAATAGTTATCTAAATTAACTGACTTATACATTTTAACTGTATAAGAATGCTGCCTGTCATCCCAAAGTTGAGCTTCAGCAACAGCATCATATTTGTATAACACTGCTTGTAAAATGTTAATGCTATTATTATTTTATATAAAAAGTAAAATTAAAGGATATTAATAAAAACTTTATACTTCAAATTTTATACAATTAAGCCAATGTTCTTTTAGTGTCTTCTGTGTATTAAGTATATGTTTTAGGGGCAAGGGATACAACAATGAACATGGAGCTTAAGTTTCAGCACAGGTTAAGTTGAATGTGCTTGGGGTGAGTGGCAAGGAATCATTAGGTAACACAAAAGCAGACATGTTCAGTCTCAACTGGATCTTTAATTCACTTAGCACAATAATTTAAGTGTTAAGGACAACAGAATCAAAGAATATGCTGGAAATAAGTCACTAAAGAATATGCCTAGGTAAAGTGTAAATATGCGCTTTAAACTTTTTCAGTTGAGTACTCCCCAGTTCCTAACTTCAAATACAATGTGAAGTCTATTATTTACTTTATCTATTTTTAAGAAAACAAATTTTAAACATATTTTTAAGAAAACATTTTATGTGAAAACAGAATACCTATGATTTTTGATACATTAGTAGAGTTGAACCTAACCATATTTATTATTCTCTCCTATAGTCATTTCATTTTCTTTGTATCAGAGCTATCAGCAAGCCTGCCGTTTGAGTCTACACCAAAAAAAAGTCAAAGAATTTGGCAAATTCTAAAGCATGGGCAAGGGTCAGGAATTTCTTTTTTAAAAACCTAAGTATATGTGGTGGAGCCAGAGTAGCAGAGAATGATGGGAGTAGAGGGAGTGGAATAAGACTACAACTTGCTGTTTTTGAAGGAAGGGCTCAACAGTACATTAACAACAATTTAATCCACTCCTGCATTTAATCCTGACTATGTCTTAGAAGTTGCTATTTCCAACAAGGTTAAAATCATTTGTGACTTCTAGAGTCTGTGAATAAGCTGGAAGGATGATCCAAGAATGGGTAAGGTAGAGTGGCTTAAAAGACAATGATTATCAGTATCTATAGTTATTGGAACAAATTGGGTAACTGATCTCATCATGAAAAGAAAATTTAAGACATAATACCATGGAAAATATTCTATATGCATCACACTATTAAATACACACACACACACAAAATCTAGAACAGGCATTTTCTTTGCAGATGTCAAAAGGTTTATTAACAAATAATACAGTACAATTTTCCCCCAGGAGGCAGTTCCTATAGAAAGCACTGGTTAAACACAAAAGTATCTCTTGGAGTGGTAGCTGTTGTTTTTGAAGAGTTGGGGAAAAGGGCACAGGTAGATACGTGGAAAGGAGATACACCAAAATCTTAATTCTGGTGGAATTCTGAGTAACCTTTCTTTGGTATTTCAGTAGTTTCCAAATTTTCAAATATGTAGTACATGTTAACAGTTCAAGAAATACTATTAGACAAAATATTTACTTAAATAACACAGCCAATTCTTCTAAAATAAAGCCCTTTCACTAAAAATGGTGAAAGAGAATCACTTCTTTTAAAAACAAGTATCAAGAAAATGTTCACCCAAAAAATAAATGTAGAAAAATCCTATAAAAGAATACCTATAAAAGAATACCCAGAAAGGTATGTGTTAAAATTTTTTAAAACTTGCTCAAATATACTAATAAAAGGAACAAAAAAAAGGCATTATCAAACAAGAAATTTTTTAATAATAAAAATCAACTTATTTGAGAAAAACACTAACAACTTCCAAATTAATTTCTAAAATAAGGTATTTTGCTAAAATACCATCTCAATAAATATATGTTTAGAAACAATATTTTCCCAAAGAATTATGGTTTCTTTTATGTAGTGGTGTATCAGCAATCCCAAGAAAAACCAGAGCATTAAGAATAAAGATCTTCTTAATGATATTCTTGGTATTTATCATAAAATACAGCTGAATGCCTTTAACAGAAGATGATAACAACTTGCTTCTAAAATACAACACTGAGAACTGCTAGTAAGTATAACATCCGAACAGAAAAATCTGATTTGAAGGAAACAGTTACACTGACTAGTAGAAATAAATTCTTAAAAGAGTCAACTAAGACTTTTAACTGTATCGTTAAAAATAGCTTTGTATAATACATCCATAAAGATTCAACAAGAATAAGTGCCTCTATGGCTTTTTTTACTATGCTTTCTGATACTATGCTTTGTCTGCAATTCTTCACCAGAATGTTCCCTGTACAAAGATCATCAGCATTAAGATACTTCTGGCTGGATCCCCCAACTCTTTTGCCAAAGACAATTAACATCCACTCCAGCAGAGTCCCTCAGAAGAATACCCAGGGTAACAGATCAAATACATCCTAACTCTCCTGTGGGAACCCCTAATTCTCATGTCATAGGTCCAAAAAAGCCATCACCCACACTGGGCTTCCCCTCTACCACGGCTGGTTATCTGCTGCTTGTGGAATTTTATGGTGAAATAAAAGCATATCACAGTGACAAATGGTAGTGGCAGCCGTGCTGCAACTTTCTGTTTAGAAGTTGTCTTCTTGCTTTTAACTGACAAACTTCTTCAAATCTCATCCAGGGACTCTGCAAACAATGGAAAACAAATTAGCGACATTGTGCATGGTACATATTTAAGCAGTAAGAACATCTGTTGTCTGTTCCAGAGCTATCTTTGCCAATTGTCTGTACCCATTAAGAGGGGCCCATATACTAAGAACTAATGTTGTCCCTTCACCATAGAACAAGAAACTTCTGGGAACCAGATAATCAGACAACCAGTAAATGCGACAAAAGGCAAGTCATTATTTTTTGAGAGGAGAGAGGAAGGTATCAGACACCTTCTATAAAAGGCATGAGTAAAACCCAAAGGTTGCTGGAATGACCAAGATATCCCTTTATAAAGCATAACTGAAAGGTAAAAATCTACATTTACTTTTTATAATAAAGTAACAGGAAAGTTGTTACTGAAAAATACGTGGGTCTTCAGAATCATATACTTCCTCTGAAAACCAGCTTTATTATCTATTCTGTTAGACTTGGGATACGGAAATGGTAACCAATTTATCACCCAAACCAGAACACTTTTGAGAATAAAATAGAGGCTTTAATAATATACTTAGACAACAGGCATAATCTATGACTGCTCCAGGCAAAGAGAAGTGTAAGATCGCTAGTCTAAATAAATACTATCTCTGTTATGGAGATGTTATGAGTATCAAGTAAGTATTTAACATAGTGCCTGGCATAAGCCCTATGTCTATACTGGGTTATTTGTATTTAGAAATGATCACTCATAATAAAATTGAATGACGACTGTCAAGTATTTTCCTCCAAACAATTTTACCACCAATGTCCCAGAATGTAACACTTTGAAAAACTTACTCAAAAAAACTAAATACATGAACATCACTTTCTCACAATCTACAGGTACCAAATACCCTCGCTGCTGCTGCTGCTGCTGCTAAGTCGCTTCAGTTGTGTCCGACTCTGTGCGACCCCATAGACGGCAGCCCACCAGGCTCCCCATCACTGGGATTCTCCAGGCAAGAACACTGGAGTGGGTTGCCATTTCCTTCTCCAATGCATGAAAGTGAAAAGTGAAAGTGAAGTCGCTCAGTCGTGTCTGACTCTAGCGACCCCATGGACTGCAGCCTACCAGGCTCCTCTGTCCATGGGATTTTCTAGGCGAAAGTACTGGAGTGGGGTGCCATTGCCTTCTCCAACCCTCTCTAGAAATATAGTATTTAATACTATAGCCAAAATAGGCCGAGAATCCCCTCCACTATTTTATCCACTGCTTACCCACTGTTAAAGCTCTCAAGATGACAAATAACCCCCCACATAAACAAGTGGATGCTATAATTCAAAAAGAGAGTTTCATACCATCACAGTTATGAAAAATGCTTGCAACCAGGTGCCTTTCAATTTCCTTCCACAGCAGTGTTTCTGCCTCTCCAAGAAGCAGGTTCTCCAATTCTTCAAAGTTCATTTTTTTAATTGTTGAGTGCCAATTATCCAGAATCCACACAGGCATGTTAAATGATGGTTGCCAACATGAAATGCCAGAATTCTACCATCTGCTTCCCCACCTCTGTAGTGGAGTTGTAAGGATCAGAAATAGACTCCCTAATTCACAAACACACATACATTCTTTCAACATATTTATATTCACTGTCTCCTATGTACCAGACACACTTGTACTCATTCACTCTATCAAACACTTGGCCAAGCAGTCAGTACATGCATATATGTATACATACTGGTATATGTATTGATATATGTATCTCTATTTATATATTTATGTATACACGTTTATATATATTTATATACATGCAACATACACACATGGATAAAACAGAACTATTTTAGATAGATTTAGAACTGCCTAAAACAAACAAACAAACAAAACAAATGTGAACTCCTCACATGGGCACAGCTCTGACAGAGAACTTCTATGTCTGTACATGTTTGTTTCAGTGTAAATAGAATCGATCACCAGGGCATAACAAGTGACATACTGCTCATGCTTAGTATCAGACACACAGAAATATACATTTCTATGAGTTCCCATGTTGTGGCCAGAAATAAACTCTCAGAACTCCTGTTCATACAATGGTTTATTTACATTTCACAGTAAAGAGAAAACAGAGTAACTGCTGCTTTTAGCATTTTCTGTTGACAACTTATATTTCCAAAAGCAAACACAACTGAGATTTGTCCATCCAAACCCACTTATTAATGCCTCTAAAATTGCTGTATAATTACCAAAGTTCTAAAAGTGCAACTTATTTTTAATTTAAGAATTCAATAGATACCAAAAAGAAAGCAATTTCCCCATGTATATACATAACAGCCATTTGACTCTGAGTCTAAAAATAAACTAACATTTAATCATTAGTGTGAGGCACTCATTGGCATCTTCAAACAGTTCTGCTGAATAGGAGCATTTGCATTTACAATTAAAACAGTTTTATAGAACAAAACCCAGCCTCTGAACAACTGCACACAGTAAATGATCACAAGTGAAAACCACAGAGATCTATAACACAATCTCAGTGCAATATCTAAGTGGAAGGCTCAGTAGAGAAACAGGTATTGTTATAGACATTTTTTAAAGTCACAGAGAACAACCAGGGCAAAACAATAAAAGAGGGGCAAAAGTACTCTTCCCTTCTAAGCCTGAGCAATTACCACCATGGTGGGATGGGAGGACAGCTCATCAAGTGGGATTTTTCTATTACATATGTTAAACTCGGAGTACCACTTCAGAGCACAGAGTAACCAGATTTAAATTTCCATATTTCATTCTATGCCATCACAAATATTAACTTTCTATTTAGAAAGATACTCCAAACTTATTATGTAATATGATATATGGTCATACATACTAAATTATTTGACAGTGAAATCAAATAGTTGATTTGATTTCAACTATGCTGCTGCTGCTAAGTCACTTCAGTCGTGTCTGACTCTGTGCGACTCAAATCAAATACTGAGTCATCTCAATAGCAAATTGCTACAAAATATTATACTTACTGCTTCTTTAATTTCACAGGAGAAGACATGTATCTGGAATTCTTCAGAACCATGGGAACTCTCTGTAAATGCAAAGCAATTGCTCTCTGTTGTCCCATCATGGCCACGTGCACAGAACAATACCTTATAAATTGGAAAAGATGCTATCTCCATATTGTTGGATTGGTCTATGATTCTGCAAAACAGTTATGAGAAATGAGATTAAATATTAACTAGCAAAGAACAAAGGCAGTTTTACTAGGGCAGTAACATACAATTATCTTAAAATCACAAAAATAAACTGGTACTAATAAACTGAACTGAATAATAATCCAAGAAAACAAATTATCTTCATATTTTTATTATATACACACACACATAAATTCTTTACCTTCTTTTCACAACTACTTCACTTTTGTGTCCCATGATCCAATTCACTTCATCTCAAAGCCAAGGATACTCTGCCTGGTAAAATTAATGTCGCCCATCCCTAAATACTACACTTCTTCTGTTATAGCAAAAGAAACACCCAGAAAAAAACAGAACAAACCATCCCTGGAGAGCTCATTTCTATTTAAAGCAATACCTGTAAGTTTATCTAGTCCCAGGTCATTCATTGTTCAACAAAGACCTCTCTTACCCTAAAAAGGTCAGAGTGGTTCCAAAGATGAACTTAATGAAATTTAAGAGGTAAAAGGAGTTTGTGGAACTTTTCAAATATTTCTCTGACTTTCCCTGTTTAAATCCTAAGGTTGTGGATTGATCCAAAACCTCAAGACTACTTCAGGATTTCAAGTGGTAAAACTAAGGGGTACCCATTAGGAATAGAGAGGCAAATCAAAACACTAAATCTTTGTTAAGGCATGTTTGGCACTGTGAAATTCAACAGATAACAGTGAAAGGCATTTTGACACTTATAAGAGATATTATACAAACAGTCCATCTACAAAACCCTTTCCTGAAAAATGAAAGCATTTTTACCAAAATCTTGTAAATTTGTATTGCTATTATTGTGGTACTTAGTGCTTTTCCCACATTTTCAACTTCAGAGAATGAGGCAAATCAGAACAGTTTTGAAAAAGATTTAAATCAGCCTTCAGAGAATAGTATAGGCCAATACTTTGGCCACCTGATGCGAAGAACTGACTCATTTGAAAAGACCCTGATGCTGGGAATGATTGAAGGTGGGAGGAGAAGGGGACGACAGAGGATGAGATGGTTGGATGGCATCACTGACTTGATGGACATGAGTTTGAGTAAACTCCGGGAGTTGGACAGGGAAGGAGATGGACAGGGAAGCCTGGTGTACTGCAGTCCATGGGGTCACAAAGAGTCAGACACGACTGAGTGACTGAACTGAACTGAAGATACATTTAACCTAATTTCCTAGACTTCATTCATTTATGGGTTCATTCAACAAATATTTACTAAAAACCTGCTATGGACCAAAACTGCTCCAGGCAATGAAGCTGCAGCAGGAAGAAATACCAATAACCTGCTTCCATGGAACTGACATTCTAGCGAGGAAGAGAAACAATAAACAAACAAATAAATATGTAATATCAAGGCAAAGAAAAGTTCTTTGAAGGGAAAAAGGCCCAGTGAAAACAAAGAAGGATGGTTATGATAAGATCAAAGGAGGTTTATTTTGACAGTTTGACAGTTTCTTACAAAACTAATCATACTGTATGATCTAGCAATTACATTCCTTGGTATTATTCAAATGAGTTAAAACCCTGCACACAGATGTTTACAGAAGCTTTATCCATAATCACCAAAACTTGGATGCAATCGCAACATCCTTCCATAGGCCAATGGATAAATAAATTGTGGTACACCCAGACAATAGCACATTATTCAGCACTAAAAAGAAACGAGCTACCAAGCCACAAAAATTCATGTAAGAAAGTTAGAGACAGCAAAAGAGACACTGATGTATAGAACAGTCTTATGGACTCTGTGGGAGAGGGAGAGGGTGGGAAGATTTGGGAGAATAGCATTGAAACATGTAAAATATCATGTATGAAACCAGTTTCCAGTCCAGGTTCGATGCACGATACTGGATGCTTGGGGCTGGTGCACTGGGACGACCCAGAGGGATGGAATGGGGAGGGGGGAGGGAGGAGGGTTCAGGATGGGGAACACATGTATACCTGTGGCGGATTCATTTTGATATTTGGCAAAACTAATACAATTATGTAAAGTTTAAAAATAAAATAAAATTTAAAAAAATGAAATAAAAAAAAATAAAAGAAAGTTAAATGTCTAATATTAAGTAAAAGAGGCCAATCTGAAAAGGCTATTTATTACATGATTTCAATTATATAATTTACTGGAAAATGCAAAAGCTATGGTGATAGTAAAAAGATTAGCGGTTGCCAGGAGCTGCAGGAAGGGACAACTGAACTGGCAGAAGGCACGATTTTCAGGACAGTGAAAGTACTCTACATGATACTCTAATGCTGGATACATGTCATGATATATTTGTCCAAACTCACAGCATGTACACCACCAAGAGGGAACCCTAATGTAAACTATGGACTTTCTAAAATATGTCAGTGTAGTTTCATCAACTGTAACAGATGTACCACATGGAAGAGGACGTTGATGGTGAGGGAAGTGTGTGTTTGGGGAAGATGGGGTGCCTATCCGGGATATGGTCAATCTCTGTACTTTCTGCTCAATTTTGCTGTGAACCTAAAATCACTCTCAAAAGTAAACCTTATTAAGAAAAACAGGGAGAAAAAAAAAGACTTCTTTCAACAAAAGGTTTCTTGAGGTGAAACTGGAGAGAAGTGAGTCACTGGAAAACCAAGGAAAGCTTGTTTGGGCAAAGTAAAGAGACCAAACAAAAGCCCCATGGGAGGACTCCTAACTGATAGGTCCTGAGGCAGGATTCATGACTACCTTTGAGAAAGGACAAAAAGGCTACTATGACAGGAAGAGAGCGAATGAATGAAGTACATGTAGTGACAGAAGCGAGAGAACAGAGAGGGTGGGAGAGACGATCAGGTCAAAGCAGATCATAAGGGCCAGACATGGTAAGAAGAACTTCAAAAATAATCACAAGTGTGACTGGAGGACACTGATAAGCTGAATGTAGGAAAACAGTATCTGATTTACATTTAAAGAAATTCAAGGTTCAACATATAGCTGATTCATTTTGCTGTTCAGCAGAAACAAACACAACATTGCAAAGCAATTATACTCTAATACAAATAATAAATAAAGTGTTAGTCATTCAGTCGTGTCCAACTGTTTTGCAACCCCATGGACTGGAGCCTGTCAGGCTCCTCTGTCCGTGGAACTCTCTAGGCAAGAATACTCGATTGGGCAGCCATTCCTTTCTCCAGGGGATATCCTTCCAACCCAGCGATCAAACATGGGTCTCCTGCATTGCAGGCAGATTCTTTACTGTCTGAGTCACCAGTTCAGTTCAGTCGCTCAGTCGTGTCCGATTCTTTGGGACCCCATGAATCGCAGCACGCCAGGCCTCCCTGTCCATCACCAACTCCAGGAGTTCGCTCAGACTCACGTCCATCGAGTCAGTGATGCCATCCAGCCATCTCATCCTCTGGCGTCCCCTTCTCCTCCTGCCCCCAATCCCTCCCAGCATCAGGGTCTTTTCCAATGAGTCACCTCTTCGCATGAGGTGGCCAAAGTACTGGAGTTTCAGCTTCAGCATCATTCCCTCCAAAGAAATCCCAGGGCTGATCTCCTTCAGGATGGACTGGTTGGATCTCCTTGCAGTCCAAGGGACTCTCAAGAGTCTTCTCCAACACCACAGTTCAAAAGCATAAATTCTTCTACACTCAGCCTTCTTCACAGTCCAACTCTCACATCCATACATGACCACAGGAAAAACCATAGCCTTGACTAGACGGACCTTTGTTGGCAAAGTAATGTCTCTGCTTTTGAATATGCTATCTAGGTTGGTCATAACTTTCCTTCCAAGAGTAAGCATCTTTTAATTTCATGGCTGCAATCACCATCTGCAGTGATTTTAGAGCCCAAAAAAATAAAGTCTGACACTGTTTCCACTGTTTCCCCATCTATTTCCCATGAAGTGATGGGACCGGATGCCATGATCTTCGTTTTCTGAATGTTGAGCTTTAAGCCAACTTTTTCACTCTCCACTTTCACTTTCATCGAGGCTTTTGAGTTCCTCTTCACTTTCTGCCATAAGGGTGGTGTCATCTGCATATCTGAGGTTATTGATATTTCGCCCAGCAATTTTGATTCCAGCTTGTGTTTCTTCCAGTCCAGCGTTTCTCATGATGTACTCTGCATATAAGTTAAATAAGCAGGGTGACAATATACAGCCTTGACGTACTCCTTTTCCTATTTGGAACCAGGGGAAGCCCAAATAAAATAAATGGGTTGTATTTACATACCCACAGAGCACAACACACCACATATGCTGGCCATAATTCTCTCCAACTAATAATGTGATGAATTCATTCCAGATACTATGCAAAACAAATAAATATAACCAGGCCAAAAAAAGAAAAAAGAAATTCAAGATTCAGATGACATTAAAAATTACTCCCAGCAAAGCATATGAGAAAAAGCCATTTTGCTTCTTTCCAGTCTGATGTAAAGAGCTTAAAATCTAGGAAACAGTTGTTTTCTGAATCACTGTTAAATGACAAGGTGATACACAAATCATAGGTATTTTTAGTTATAGGTGCATTTATAGTATTCCAAGCAAATTTACAAATACCCCAAGCAAATAAGGAATACAGTCTAAACCTAAACATGTTTGCCTTGCACAGCTACAGAGTAAAAGTGAATTCAAAGTAAGTCCAAGGCCTCAATTATGATAAAATATTATCACCACTATCCAAAAAAAAACTTCATACATGTCTAAGGGCAGTAAAAAAAGATTAGAGCTTACCTCACAGAACCTTCTGGAACATTTGGCACATACAGAGTAACAGGAAACGGGTGCTGACTGGCAGATTTCATAGTTGCCATTGCCCGTAAAGCTTCCACTTCATTACGTGGGGATGAAACCTTCATACATCCTAAATAGGTCAGTTTGTGAAATAAAACACTATCCTCTTCAGGTATTTCACTTAGAGAAGATGGTCTGGGTGTAGAAATTTCTGAGGGAAGAAAAAAAAGAAACACCCAAAAGTTAATGTAAAACTTCCCAGTATAATTTCACCTATTGCCCAAAAACAAATGAAAAAATTGCAAATAAAATTTAGGTCTCCAACTGACAAAGAATTAATAACCAAAATATACAAGCAGTTCGTGTAGTTCAATACAAGAAAAACAACCCACCCAATCAAAATGTGGGCAAAAGACCTAAACAGACATTTCTCCAAAGAAGACATACAAATGGCTAATAAACTCATGAAAAGATGTTCAACATCACTCATTATTAGAGAAATGCAAATCAAAACCACAGTGAGGTATCCTCTCATGCCAGTCAGAATGGCCACCATCAAAAAGTCTGCAAACAATAAATGCTGGAGAGAGTGTGGAGAAAAGGGTGAGAATGGTACAGCCACTATGGAGAACAATGTGGAGATTCCTTAAAAAAACTGGGAATAGAACTGCCATACGACCTAGCAATCGCACTGCTGGGCATACACACAAAGAAACCAGAATTGAAAGAGACAGATGTACCCCAATGTTCAGTGCAGCACTGTTTACAATAGCTATGACATGGAAGTAACCTAGATGTCTATTAGCAGACAAATGGATAAGGAAGTTGTGATACATATACACAAAGGGATATTACTTAGCTGTTAAAAAAAAGAACACATTTGAGTCAGTTCTAATGAGCTGGATGAAACTGGAGCCTATTATACAGAGTGAAATAAGTCAGAAAGAGAAACATAAATACTGTATATTAACAGAGATATATGGAATTTAGAAAGACAGTAACGACTCTATATGCAAGGCAGCGAAAGAGACACAGATGTAAAGAACAGACTTTTGGATTCTATGGGAGAATGCAGGAGCGGGATGATTTCAGAGAATAGCATTGAAACATGTATATTACCATATGTAAAACAGATGACCAGTGCAAGTTCGATGCATGAAGCAGGGCACTCAAAGCAGTGCTCTGGGACAACCCAGAGGGATGAGTGGGGAGGGAGATAGGAGGGGTGTTCAGGATGGGGGACACATGTGCACCAGTGGCTGATTAATGTCAATGTATGGCAAAAACCATCACAAAATTATAAAGTAACTGTCCTCCAATTAAAACAAATTAATTCAGTTCAGTTCAGTTCAGTCACTCAGTCGTGTCCGACTCTTTGCAACCCCATGAACCACAGCATTCCAGGCCTCCCTGTCCATCACCAACTCCTGGAGTCCACCCAAACCCATGTCCATTGAGTCGGTGATGCCATCCAACTGTCTCATCCTCTGTCATCCCCTTCTCCTCTTGCACTCAATCTTTCCAAGCATCAGGATCTTTTCCAGTGAGTCAGCTCTTCGCATCAGGTGGCCAAAGTATTGGAGTTTCATCCTCAACATCAGTCCTTCCAATGAACACCCAGGACTGATCTCCTTTAGGATGGACTGGTTGGATCTCCTTGCAGTCCAAGGGACTCTCAAGAGTCTTCTCCAACACCACAGTTCAAAAGCATCAATTCTGCGATAAACATTACTGTACACATGTCTCTTTCAATTCTGGTTTCCTTGGTGTGTATGCCCAGCAGTGGGATTGCTGGGTCATATGGCAGTTCTATTTCTAGTTTTTTAAGGAATCTCCACACTGTTCTCCATAGTGGCTGTACTAGTTTGCATTCCCACCAACTGTGTAAGAGGGTTGGTTCCCTTTTCTCCACACCCTCTCCAGCATTTATTGCTTGTAGACTTCTGGATCGCAGCCATTCTGACTGGCATGAAATGGTACCTCATTGTGGTTTTGATTTGCATTTCTCTGATAATGAGTGATGTTGAGCATCTTTTCATGTGTTTGTTAGCCATCTGTATGTTTATAATAGCCAGGACATGGAAGCAACCTAGATGTCCATCAGCAGATGAATGGATAAGAAAGCTGTAGTACATATACACAATGGAGTATTACTCAGCCATTAAAAAGAACACATTTGAATCAGTTCTAATGAGGTGGATGAAACTGGAGCCTATTATACAGAGTGAAGTAAACCAGAAAGAAAAACACCAATACAGTATACTAAGCATATATCGGGGAAGGCAATGGCACCCCACTCCAGTACTCTTGCCTAGAAAATCCCATGGACGGAGGAGCCTGGTAGGCTGCAGTCCATGGGGTCGCTAGGAGTCAGACACGACTGAGCGACTTCACTTTCACTTTTCACTTTCATGCATTGGAGAAGGAAATGGCAACCCACTCCAGTGTTCTTGCCTGGAGAATCCCAGGGACGGGGGAGCCTGGTGGGCTGCCATCTATGGGGTCACACAGAGTCGGACACAACTGAAGTGACTTAGCAGCAGCGACGCATATATATGGAATTTAGAAAGATGGTTAACGACAACCCTGTATGCGAGACAGCAACACCGATACAGTATACTAACGCATATATATGGAATTTAGAAAGATGGTAACAATAACCCTGTGTACGAGACAGCAAAAGAGACATTGATGTATAGAACAGTCTTATGGACTCTATGAGAGAGGGAGAGGGTGGGAAGATTTGGGAGAATGGCATTGAAACATGTAAAATATCATGTATGAAACGAGTTGCCAGTCTAGGTTCGATGCACGATACTGGATGCTTGGGGCTGGTGCACTGGGACGACCCAGAGGGATGGAATGGGGAGGGAGGAGGGAGGAGGGTTCAGGATGGGGAGCACATGTATACCTGTGGCGGATTCATTTTGATATTTGGCAAAACTAATACAATTATGTAAAGTTTAAAAATAAAATAAAATTAAAAAAAAATAAATAAAACGTGTATAATATAAGAAACGAATTGCCAGTCCAGGTTCAATGCAGGATACAGGAAGCTTGGGACTGGTGCACTGGGATGACCCAGAGGGATGGTGTGGGGAGGGAGGTGGGAGGGGGATTCAGGATGGGGAACACGTGTACACCTGTGGCAGATTCATGGTGATGTATGGCAAAACTAATACAATATTGTAAAGTAAAAAAAAAAAAATTATAATAATAAAAAAAAAACCAAAAGCATCAATTCTTCACCACTCAGCTTTCTTTATAGACCAACTCTCACATCCATACATGACTACTGGAAAAACCATAGCCTTGACTAGACGGACTTTTGTTGGCAAAATAACATCTTTGCTTTTGAATATGCTGTCTAGGTTGGTCATAACTTTTCTTCCAAGGAGTAACCGTCTTTTCATTTCATGGCTGCAATCACCATCTGCAGTGATTTTTCAACTCAAAAAGATAAAGTCAGCCACTGTTTCCACTGTTCCCTATCTATTTGCCATAAAGTGATGGGACCAGATGCCATGATCTTAGTTTTCTGAATGTTGAGCTTTAAGCCAGCTTTTTCACTCTCCTTTTTCACTTTCATCAAGAGGCTCTTTAGTTCTTCTTCGCTTTCTGCCATAAAGGTTGGTGTCATCTGCATATCTGAGGTTATTGATATTTCTCCCCGCAATCTTGATTCCAGCTTGTGCTTCCACCAGCCCAGCGTTTCTCATGATGTACTCTGCATATAAGTTAAATAAGCAGGGTGACAATATACAGCCTTGACGTACTCCTTTTCCTATTTGGAATCAGTCTGTTGTTCCATGTCCAGTTCTATCTGTTGCTTCCTGACCTGCATACAGGTTTCTCAAGAGGCAGGTCAGGTGGTCTGGTATTCCCATCTCTTTCGGAATTTTCTTTCTTTTTTATTTTATTGTGATCTAGTTTATTATGATCCACACAGTCAAAGGCTTTGGCATAGTCAGTAAAGCAGAAATAGATGTTTTTCTGGAACTCTCTTGCTTTTTCAATGATCCAGCGAATGTTTTCAAGTTTTAAAAAATTTAGGTCTCTCTATGTTTTCATTTATTTTAATATTTATCCTATATCTTATGAGTTCTGGAATTGGCCATTTTGTACTGCAGATCTCTCAAAGTATTATCTTACTTATCTATAACTTCTTTAAAGGAAAGGGAAAAAAGTCTAAACTTCGTATTTTAAAAAGTCAAAAATACAGAGTTCAAATGATATAAAATATTGAAGAGAAAAACTATACCAAGACAGTGTAAAAGTGCCAAAAAATAATGAAAATAACATCAAATTTATTAATCAGCCTAATTTCCTAAGCAAAAATCAACAATGTTAAGATATTTCATCTCACACTAGTATCAACAAAAGTCAAACTCCTTATTTTGTTCCATCCTGGCTTGCTGGCTTCTACAAACTATGTAAGTACCCCAATGAAAATTTTTTCCTCAAGGTAATTATTTTGATGAATTATCCTATGACTGCTCCCCCAATTCTTTTTTTTTTTTTTAATCCACTTTAATTCTAGCAGAGGATGCACATAGCAAAGTCCCAACTGTGGTTAGAGAGCATTCATCTGCATGTATCAGGTAGTATAAAGCTTCCCCTCCGCACCCTCCCCATCCGCACCTAAAAACCCCATTCAGCTAGTCTCCAACTCTTCCTGTTACCCATATCCATGCTGTACAATATTAAGCATGCCTGTCTCACCCAAACTAGATCCTTGTGGCATGCTCTAATTCTCATTAGCAAGATTATACTTACAGGATATTAATATATAATTCATAAAAGCCATTCTCAACCTCCCCACCCCAACTTTCAAATATTATACTAAATCATGCACCCTTCACCACTTTTTTTTCTATTCAAAAACTAAAGCCATTCAAAATGAAGTATTTTATCTACCATGTTCTTCAATCACTGAAGCATGTTTCTCCCAGCTTTGAATCAGTTCAGTGTACTGTATTTCAAAAGAGACAAAAAACTATAAATACAATATAAAAAAAAAGAAAGAAAAATCTACAAATACAATTTAAGGCTGAATGTTAATATGTTATGTGTGTGTGTGCACAGAATGAATTTTGTTAACCGAGCAAGTACTTATGCAAAACAATTACACGCAAGAGCCACTGGTAAAACTATGCTTCAGTGACTGATGAACATGGTAGATCAAGTAGTTCAAATGGTCTAATTTATGTGTAACTGGAGTCCTACAAAAGAGGCAAGGTGCAGGAAAAGCTTTCTAAAGAAATAAATATTTTATAAAATCTGTGTAATGCACAGATTCATGAAACTCTGTATACTTCAAATACAAAAACAATACACCAATGGATCCAAAAACAACAGATGGCAAATCAGTAGATAAGACCTTTTAAAATAACTATTATAAATATGGTAGAGGAATTAAAGAAAAGCACCTAACAAAAGGAGAAAAATGGAAGGCAGGAAAAAAAGAACCAAAAGAAATTCCAGAGCCAAAAAATGCAAGAGCTAAAATGAAGTATTCTCTTGGTGAATATAACTAATTCTAATTTGCATAAGAAAATACAAATGTTAAAAGAAGTTCCTTATATTGTAAGGAACATAATAAGAATGTTAAAGAAAAATGAAACTAGAGGGAAACTGAAGAGCACCAAAAGTCATAAATATGACTTTTTTCTTATTGTTTAACTTCTTTAAAATACAACAGACTGCTGGGTATATCCATTTGGAAATCTTATAAGTTAGTATGTCTAAAATTGAATTCATTAGATGTCTATTCAACTATTCATATCTCGAATAACTCTTGAATCCATCCTACTTTTCTTTGGCTCCATACTCATTATCCAAATTATTATAGCAGTAACTTTCAGTTCTTCTTTTCTCCAATTTATTACCTACACTTCAGCCACCAAGATTTCCATAAAGATGAAAGAAAGAGGAAGGAAGGAAAGGAGGGAGAGAGGAAATAATTTAGATATACCATGCAAACAGATACACCATGTAAAGAAAAAGAAAGAATGGGTATATGAAGAAAACCAGAATGGGTATATCAGTACCAGAAAAATCAGACTTCAAAACAATGAACAGTAACAGGAGAAAAACAGACATTTCACAATAACAAAAGGTCAATTTATAAGAAAAATGTAATTTAAAAAGTGGCTATGACCCTCATACCAGAGCTTCAAAACACCTGAAGCAAAAACTAGCAGAACTGAAGACCCTCACACTGAGTCAGTCAAGCCAAAGTAACAAGTCTATTATAGCTTCTATCTGATAACTGAAAACACTGGGCAGAATATAAAAAGTTACTACCTTAAGGACTGTTTTTGTTTTGTTTTTTTTTAAAAAGCAAATAACCATAGACAAATTGGAAAGAGAAGTCTAAACCTGAAGGACTACCAGTATAGTACTGAATTTCCTTTTATATTTTTTCATCCTTTATATCTCGTATTTGATCTAAGGGCAGCCCAAGTTGCAGAACTGTGCAGTGAGCAACAAAACTGTGAGAGAAATCCAATATCTGGCCAAAACAAACAGAAAAAGGAGTCCTTGTAAACCACAGAGTGTTTGGGGAGTTATACCATTTTTCTCTCTCTCTCTCTTTCTTCTCTCCCAGTTCTACCACAAGGCCAGCCCCAATGATAGAGCTGCACCACTGTGTGTGTGTGTGTGTGTGTGTGTGTGTGTGTGTGTGTGTGTGTGTGTTGGGGGAGCATGGGGTGGGGAGGACTGTGTGTGTGTGTGTGTGTGTGTGTGTGTGTGTTGGGGGAGCATGGGGTGGGGGGGTGGGGGGTGGGGAGGACTGGGGGAGAAAATGGAGCATCTACAACTCCAGGGAGAAGAAAGGAAACCTCTCAGTAGTTAAAATACCCAAGCAAGGGGCAAGGATCTTGTGGTTCAAAAAAGAAAAAGGAGGCCTCTGCTATTTTTTTCTTTCTTTTCTCTCACCACCCTGTCCTAAAGTTGACTCTAGTCATACAAGACCACATAACAGTACAAAGTAACAAAAATTCTAAGTAAGAAATCCATCTTTCTACTTAGGGGAAGAAGGAAAATGGGCCCCAAGAAGCCAAAGAGTATGGGGGAAACCGTGAGGAGGACAGTTGGAGTAGGCAATCCCCTAATTCTGTGTATGAACTAACATAAATCTTGGGGTTCACCACTATGCTATACATGTGTGGAACAGACCAAAGAAGCATAGCAAAGGTTTTAGAATTGACTGACTTTGGAACCAAAAAGCAAGACAGAACTTGCAGTCTGGATGCAACCAACTGGATTGCCTGCTAAAATAAAATCAACATTCTTCAGAGGATTTTTACCTGGAAACACAATCTCAAATGTAAGAATCAGAAAGTCTGGGGGAAAATTGCATTATTTAACAACAACAACAAAAAAAATCAAACAAAGGTGACCAACTGTCAAGAGGAAAAAGCAATCAACAGATACCGATCCCCAAAAGATGCAGTTGCTGGAAGCATCAGAAAAAAACTTTAAAACTGGTATTATAACCATGCTCTGTGGCATAAAGGTGAAAAAATTCAGAATGAATGAAAATATTAAAATCTGCAGCTAAGGAACAGAAAATATAAAAAGGAACAAGGTAAACTTAAAACCCGAGAGAGAGAATATCTAAAATTAAAAATTCACTGGATGGGCTCAAAAGCAAGGAGGTAACAGAACTAAGAGTCAGTAAACTAGAGCACAGATCAACAGAAATTTTCTAAACTAAAGAAGAGAGAAAAAAGATTGGGAAACAATGAAGAGTCTTAGGAATTGTAAGAAAATATAACATTTTTGTTGTCTTAGGGGAAAAGACTATGCACAAAAAAAACTTCCGAATTTCATAAAAGATGTAAATTTACAGATTCAAAAATCTCAATAAACATCAATAAAGATAAATTCGAAGAAAATCATCCCCATATAATCAAACTGCTGGAAAATGAAATATTAAAAGTAGACATAGAAAAACAGCATGTTACAAACAAGGGAACAACAAATGATTCAAATGACTCAGATTTCTCATCAGAAACTATAGAGAAAAGAAGACAGCAGAACAACATCTTTACAGTACTCAAAGAAAACAACTATTCAAAGAACACTGACTGCGCCACAGAATTACAGGGGTTAGGTACATCAGTGGAGAGAAAGGGCCTACACCCTGCCCAGGGCCCGTTTTAAGCATAACTATTGGGCTCAGACTTAAAATTGTGTGCAATTTTACTTTGAGGTTCAAGATTTCTAGAACTATTGATGATGACAAACATTTAACTTGGTACTCACTTTGTGCCACACATTTTATTAATACAAAATACTTTCTATGGATGATACCGATGGTATCATTTAAGCTTCTAAATCCCTATGAAATGGTTTCTATTTTATCTCTACTTTACAGATGAGATAACTTACCATTAGAGAAGTTGAATAACTTGCCCAAATATTCTTGGGCTCCAAATATGTCTTAATCTGAGCTCCAAATATGTCTTAATCTCTAAAAAAGGTCTAAAATAGAATGAATTAAAAGCAAAATGAAGTATATTCTGCTCTTAATTATAAAGAGTATCAGCTCTTCAAGGGAAAGAATTGTTCTATCCTCTTTCTATTCCCAGCACTTGTAACAGTCCCTAAAAGACTAAACACTCAATAATACACCAAACAAATCGATCAGTAAATAAATGAAATTTTTTAGAGTTAGTGATCCTTTTAACAACCAAGTAATGGCAAACACACATCTCTGGACACCACCTGGATCCTATTCTATCCACAACTAAATGTATCATAACTGCAGCCACCATGTAGACAAAAACGCATGACGAGTGGAAATCCTGGGTTAAGGAGGCAAATATTTTTTAGCAAGCCAATACTTTTAGACCTAGTAAAATCACACACCACTGCAATAAGCTAATATCCTTATAAATATAAATTCAGTTTTATACAAGTCATTCTTCTTCAATTCTATTATCCCTTCCTCAGCAGAAAGATGCAAAGAGTAACAAAGAGCATGAAAGAGAAGACTCATTATGTAACCAAACAGTATTTTAGTAAATTGCCGAAAATTAGCAAAAATTCCCTGTACAGCTGAATCCAAGTAGCCAGGATATACGATCATCAAATGACAAAAACCAAAAAGTTAACCAATGAGTTAAACTGACGATGTTTAAACAAAAGCATTTATCTATTCAATTTTATCACTGGCAAATTACATATCTTTAATATTCACTTCAGCCCATTTAAATATAGATACTTTCCAGGTAGTTCCTTACCGTTGAAGTTACGGGTTATTTTAAACTGACCACAAGAATTCTCTTAAAAACTGCAACTATGAAGAGGCAGCTGAAAAGTCTCCTTTTAGTTCTTTCAGGCTACTATATACCAAAATACCACATGGGTGGCTTACAAACAGACATTTATTTCTCGCAGCTCTGGATGCTGGGAAGTCCACAACTGAGGCTCTGGCAGATGGTTGTCTCATGAGAGCTCACTTTCTAGACAGCATCTCTTCGCTGTGTCCTCACACTGCAGGAGGCACAAGCTAGCTTGTCGCACTTTGGCCTAGATTTACATTTAGCCTACATAAACATTCAGAAATGGATCTGCTGCTGCTGCTGCTAAGTCGCTTCAGTTGTGTCCAGCTCTGTGCAACCCCATAGATAGCAGCCCACCAGGCTCCCCCGTCCCTGGGATTCTCCAGGCAAGAACACTGGAGTGGGTTGCCATTTCCTTCTCCAATGCATGAAACTGAAAAGTGAAAGTGAAGTCGCTCAGTCGTGTCCAACTCTTAGCGACCCCATCACTCAGTCGTGTTTGACTCTTCACAACCCCATGGACTGCAGCCTACCAGGCTCCTCTGCCCATAAGATTTTCCAGGCAAGAGTATTGGAGTGGGTTGCCATTGCCTTCTCTGCAGAAATGGATCACACGGCCTTAAATCAATTGGGATGCTATCTCTTCTGCAGAGTGACTTAGTGAGGAATCTGAATATAACCAAGACCAGCATGTACTGATTCATGTCATTCCCTTGACCACAACAAAATTATTCAGTTGGTCCAATCAGAGTAAAATTCACAATTTTTTGTTCCATGGTTAAAACACCAGAGCCTTTCTCTCAACCACCAGGTATAAACAAATCATTTACCCTCACTTATCAATTTCTGCTGCTAACTAGCCATGACATGGAGAAGATCAAAGCTGAGTAGTTTACAAAGAAATATTACCAGAGCCCAGATCAAACCACACCTCCAGTGTTTAAACCAGTAGGGGCTGGGTTGAGGTGGGTTTGCCTTTTCCTGATCCAAAATCATTTTCACTTATAAGGCTGGTATTCCTACTACAAATTCTACTTATTCATGCATGTATTTATCATTTATTATACTGTAATAAACACTTTTACAGTATTATTACTCTGATGGAGTTGATATGCTATTTTACTTAGAATTTTCACAAATTATAATTTAAAATAACTGTATTTAAACTGAATAAGAAGGCACAGCATATAAAAGAATGTGTATATTAATTATTCTTTGATACCCAAGAATTTATTCATTTGTTAAACATTTACTGAAGATCTACTATACTCCAAGTCATTGTTCAGTCACTAAGCCATGTCCAACTCTGTGAACCCATGGGCTGCAGGACACCAGGCTCCCCTGTCCTCCACTATCTCCTGGAATTTGCTCAAATTCATGCCCACTGAGTCGGTGATACTTCCCAATCTTCTCATCCTCTGCCACCCACTTCTCCTTCTGCCTTCGATCTTTCCCAGCATCAGGGTCTTTTCCAATGACTTGGCTTTTTGCATCAGGTGGCCAAAGCATTAGAGCTTCAATTTCAGCATCAGTCTTTACAATGAACGTTCAGGGTTAATTTCCTTTAGGATCGACTGGTTTGATCTCCATGCAGTCCAAGGGACTCTCAAGAATCTTCTCCAGCACCACAATTTGAAGCATCAATTCTTCAGAGTTCAAACTTCTATATGGTCCAACTCTCACACCCCTACATGACTACTAGAAAAACCATAGTTTTGACTATACAGACCTTTGTTGTTAAAGTGACATCTCTGCTTTTTAATACGCTGTCTAGTTTTGTCACAGTTTCCTTCCAAGGAGCAAGCATCTTTTAATTTCATGGTTAAAATTAATGGGTAAACTGAGTACCATAGTAAAGTGAGTACCCCAACATAGTATCAGTTCTCAAGCAACACTGAGACTGATCTTACAGGTAGAGATACAAACAGAAGCTTAAGAACCAAAGTGGGAACTCTCGACCAGAACTGTAAAGTTGGTGGCCTTGATCTTAGAAAATTAAGCTAATAAAATTTTCATCATCAGTTTTTCTCTTACAGTTTCCAGGAGTTCAATACAGTACCTGTATTTGATGGATCCAAAATTAACTGAAGAGATGGCTTATTTGTTTGCCTGGCTGAAATATTTCCAAATGAATGGTCTGAAATCTCACTGGAACTTGGACAATCAACAGGAAGGCTGCTTTGCCCCTTCTCCGAATCTCTCAAAATCTCTTCCATGGCTTTTTCCAGTTGTTCATCACCATTAGAAACTATCTACAGACAAAGGAAAACAATTCCTTTCAATCATAATATGGTTCTACTACTACAAAATACTGCATTTCTAGAACATATTTAAATTTAAAAATAGTTACTGAATACCAAGAATTAGTTGTACCTAATTTCATGAGATATAACAGAAAATTCTGAGTTTAAAAAACAAAAAACAATAGAGGACTATTAGTTTCAGAAAAGGATTCTCCAGAAACACCCAAGGCAGTTTCCAACTATATTTGGTCTAGGAGCTTACTTACAGAGATTTTTGTTTTTTCTTTCTTTTTTTTACCTTTCAGTAACACATCCTAAAAATCAAGTAATCCTAAACTTATGTGTTTTAAAGAGAAAAATTGATAGGTTTACACAGACAATAAATAGTGTTAATATCATTTAAAAGGTCATATTTTATGTTATCACAACATACATATGTTTGTGATTTCTTTACAAATTTTGCTTGAGCGGCCAAGGAGTATCGGTAATTTCCTTATATTTAAGTTGGCTGACCTTTTTCTTAAAAGCCAAGTGAGACACACCAAGCATAAGTAAATAAATGTCTTAAGCACATTGTGAAAGAGTTAAATGAATTTAAATAGCTATTTATTTAAATATAGATATTTCAATAAATTTAAAGGAATCTATTGACTATTTTAATGAAATTATAAAACTATATATCCTCAACATAATGTAAAATGAGTACTTAATCATCTAATTTTTACAAATTAGATATAAAATTTTTTATTAGATTGGTATTTTATTAGATTAACATACTAACATGCCTTTGTATCATAACTTTGTAATACTAAATACAAGTCATAAATAATATACAGCATTTTAGGCTAATTTCTTTCTCCCTATATCTAGAAGGTGGTTATGCAATTCCCATAGATATATACCTGGGTTTGTTTGGTTTTATTTATAAATAAGAAAACAGTTTTCATTTGGTCAAACACCATACATATATCTGTTTGCAATAAAAAAATATATATATCAAATACATACTTGAATTGGTACACAGCTTCAAAGAAAGACTTTTTTTTGATAACTCAAACGTTATGCTGCCTAACAAAAATGCAACATAAAAATGAAAAATAAAAAGGACATCTAAATAAAAACTCAATGACTAAAATTACAAAACATATACTTAAATATTCAGACAAGTGTTAATCACACAGATGAATGCTACAAGCTGACTTAAAGCATAAAAATCATAAAGCAAAGTCTCTCAAGTGAAAGTAATACATAACTACATATTTATATAAGCAATTTTTAAAACCCAGCAGCAGTAAGAGAGACAAAAGTATCCAGATAAATTAAACTGCTGTAAGATTTAAACATTAAGTCTAACTTGCCAATTATCCTTTCTCTTCTTTTTTCCCTCCTATTTCTTCTTTCTGAATTCTAAAAGATAAACAACCAAAAATAAAAAACTTTAAAAATAACAAACCTAACAATTAAGTCTCTGGATAAATCAAACATTGATTCTATTCTCAAAGTGAGTACTTAAGAAAAAACTTTGGATTGTATACACTTCCTAAGATAAGTTGCACCTAGTTAAAAAGAATAATTTAAAATAATATCATTTGTAGAAAAGGAAAAAATACCTTCAGTTCAGGTTTTTCATCATCTTTTGTAGAAGTATCACCTCCATGCTGAGGAACCAAAACAAATTCTTCACTGTTGAGTGTAGTCACAGAATCCGATGACCCACTAACCTTCTGTAATGAAGCTCTGACCTCCATTTCAGTTCTGCAAACTTCTCTTTGCACATCCACCTGGTCAAAACCACAAAGATTAAGAAAAAAACTGGTGAATAAAAACATGAACTATTGAGTACCTGGATCAATTTTTGGGGGGCCTTTAAACATGGTTCAGGCAAAGAATTCTGCTGGCTAGATAATCATCTCAAAACTAGGGAGTCTACCTTCTTGGACTGGGCCACATAATAGAGATGTACCCTGAGTTTCCAGACTAAAAGAACCATATTGTTCCCTGAACAACAGCATAAAACTGCCCATCTCAACTAAAAGGATTTACTACTATAAGGCACTCTCTATATTTCTCTGAGAAATACTTTTTGTCCTATTTTTAATAAATATAGAAAACAAATAAGAAATAAGCTAGAAGTATGTACAAATTCACACACAAACAAAAATACATTCACTGGTGACTTTATAACCAAATCCAAATGTCTGCATAACTTATCTCCTCACACTAATAAGTATTGTACCTTAAAATATTTTTTCTGTGTCACTTAAGTTGACTGATTAATACAGAATTCAACATTCTAAGCCATGTATCTTTTCCTTTCCAAACACAAAACCACTTATCTATAGGAAGCAGAAAATGGGGAGTGGGGGCGGGGGTGCCAAGGGGAGCAAAGCTTTATACTGCACTCATGCAGCAGTATTCAAATACCATGTTCTATATATAGATCTCAATACTGTTTTCTATATAGATCTCTAGTAGCTCAGCTGGTAAAGAAACCACCTACAATATAGGAGACCCCGGTTTGATTCCTGAGTCAGGAAGATCCGCTGGAGAAGGGATAGGCTACCCACTCCAGTATTCTTGGGTTTCCCTGGTGGCTCAGCTGGTAAAGAATCTGCCTGCAATGTGAGAGACCTGGGTTCAATCCCTGGGTTGAGAAGATCCTCTGGAGAAGGAAAAGGCTACCCACTCCAATATTCTGGCCTAGAAAACTCTATGGACTGTAAAGTCCATGGAGTCACAAAGAGTCGGACACAACTGAGCGACTCACTTTCACTTCACACCATAGAAACTCAACATTCTCTATCACTTCCAGAAATCCAAATATTCACACAAGTAAATTAAACTGAACATGTACACTACGTAAGAGTCACTATACTCAACATTTGGGGCTACATGAGTGAATAAGACAAACAAGATGCCTCCTCTCCTGGAGCTTACAGCTCGTGAGGAAACAAGCAAGCAAGGAAGGAAGGAAATCCCAAATCATTCAACAGGCTATGAAGAAAACACAACAGCCTAATATAACAAAGAGGAGCTGTAAGGAGAAGTATACAGACGACTTTAAGGGAGGTAGTAGGAAAAGACTCTCTGAAAGGGAAATATTTGAGCTGAAAGCAGGAAGATTTAAAAAAGGAACCTTATGTTAAACAATCTGCTCAGTGACAAAGGGGATAATAAGACAGGGAGGTAAGACAAGTTCAGTTTAGTATAGTTGCTCAGTCGTACCCAACTCTTTCCAACCCCATGGACTGCAGCACACCAGGCTTCCCTATCCATCACCAACTCCTGAACTTTACTCAAAACTCATGTCCATCGAATCAGTGATGCCTTTAATTTTTCCCGGCATCAGGGTCTTTCCCAATGACTCAGTTCTTCGCATCAGGTGGCCAAAGTATTGAAGTTTCAGCTTCAACATCAGTCCTTCCAATGAATATTCAGGATTGATTTCCTTGAGGATTGACTGGTTTGATTTCCTTGCAGTCCAAAAACTCTCAAGACTCTTCTACAACACCACAGTTCAAAAGCATAAATTTTTCTGCACTCAGCTTTCTTTATAGTCCAACTCTCACATTCATACAGGACTACTGGAAAAACCGTAGCCTTGACTAGACGGACCTTTGTCGACAAAGTAATGTCTCTCTTTTGAATATGCTGTCTAGGTTGGTCATAACTTTCCTTCCAAGGAGTAAGAGTCTTTTAATTTCATGGCTGCAGTCACCATCTGCAGTGATTCTGCAACCCAAAAAAATAAAGTCAGCCACTGTTTCCACTATTTCCCCTTCTATTGCCACGAAATGATGGGACCGGATGCCATCACTCTCCTCTTTCACTTTCATCAAGAGGCTCTTTAGTTCTTCTTCATTTTCTGCCATAAGGGTGGAGTCATCTGCATATCTGAGGTTATTGATATTTCTCCTGGCAATCTTGATTCCAGCTTGTGCTTCCTCCAGCCTAGCGTTTCTCATGATGTACTCTGCGTATAAGTTATATAAGCAGGGTGACAATATACAGCCTTGATGTACTCCTTTTCCTATTTGGAACCAGACTGTTGTTCCATGTCCAGTTCTAACTGTTGCTTTCTGACCTGCATACAGGTTTCTCAAGAGGCAGGTCAGGTGGTCTAGTATTCCCATCTCTTTCAGAATTTTCCACAGTTTGTGGTGATCCACACAGTCAAAGGCTGTGGCGTAGTCAATAAAGCAGATTTTTTTCTGGAACTCTCTTGCTTTTGTGATGATCCAGCAGATGTTGACAATTTGATCTCTGGTCCCTCAGCCTTATCTAAAACCAGCTTGAACATCTGGAAGTTCACAGTTCACATACGGTTGAAGCCTGGCTTGGAGAATTTTGAGTATTACTTTGCTAGCATCTGAGATAAGTGCAACTGTGTGATAGTGATAGTTTGAACATTCTTTGGCATTACCTTTCTTTGGAACTGGAATGAAAACTGACCTTTTCCAGTCCTGTGGCCACTGCTGAGTTTTCCAAACTTGCTGGCATATTGAGTGCAACGCTTTCACAGTATCTTTTAGGATTTGAAACAGCTCAACTGGAATTCCATCACCTCCACTAGCTTTGTTTGTAGTGATGCTTCTTAAGGTCCACTTGACTTCGTATTCCAAGATGTCTGGCTCTAGGTGAGTGATCACACCATCATGGTTATCTGAGTCATGAAGATCTTTTTTGTATAGTTCTTTTGTGTATTCTTGCCACCTCTTCTTAATATCTTCTGCTTCTGTTAGGTCCATACCATTTCTGTCCTTTATTGAGCCCATCTTTGCATGAAATGTTCCCTTGGCACCTCTAATTTTCTTGAAGAGATCTCTAGTCTTTCCCATTCTATTGTTTTCCTCTATTTCTTTGCATTGGTCACTGAGGAAGGCTTTCTTATCTCTCCTTGATATTCTTTGGAATGCTGCATTTAAATGGATATATCTTTGCTTTTTCCTTTGCCTTTCACGTCTCTTCTTTTCTCAGCTATTTATAAGGCCTCCTCAGGCAATCATTTTACCTTTTTGCATTTCTTTTTCTTGGGGATGGTCTTGATCCCCTGCCTCCTGTACAATGTCACGGACCTCTGTCCATAGTTCTTCAGGCACTCTGTCTATCAGATCTAATCCTTTGATTCTATGTCACTTCCACTGTATAATCATAAGGGATTTGATTTAGGTCATACCTGAATGGTCTAATGGTTTTCCCTACTTTCTTCAATTGAAGTCTGAATTTAGCAATAAGTTCATGATCTGAGCCACAGTCAGCTTCCGGTCTTGTTTTTGCTCACTGTATAGAGCTTCTCCATCTTTGGCTGCAAAGAATAAAATCATTCTGACTTCAGTATTGACCATCTGGTGATGTCCATGTGTAGAGTCTTCTCTTGTGTTGTTGGAAGAGGGTGTTTGCTATGACCAGTGCGTTTTCTTGGCATAACTCTGTTAGCCTTTGACCTGCTTCATCTTGTACTCCAAGGCCAAATTTGCCTGTTACTCCAGGTATCTCTTGACTTCCTACTTTTGCATTCCAGTCCCCTATAATGAAAAGGACATCTTTTGAGGGGGTTAGTTCTAGAAGGTCTTGTAGTCTTCATAGAACCATTCAACTTCAGCTTCTTCAGCATTACTGGCCAGGGCACAGACTTGGATTACCGTGATATTGAATGGTTTGCCTTGGAAACAAACAGAGATCATTCTGTCGCTTTTGAGATTGCATTCAAGTACTGCATTTGGACTCTTTTGTTGACTATGATGGCTATTCCATTTCTTCTAAGGGATTCTTGCCCACAGTAGTAGATAGAATGGTCATCTGAGTTAAATTCACCCATTCCAGTCCATTTTAGTTCACTGATTCCTAAAATGTCAATGTTCACTCTTGCCATCACCTGTTTGACCACTTCCAATTTGCCTTGATTCATGGACCTAACATTCCAGGTTCCTATGCAATACTGCTCTTTATAACATCAGACTTTACTTCCATTACCCGTCACATCACAACTGGGTGTTGTTTTTGCTTTGGCTCCGTTTCTTCATTCTTTCTGGAGTTATTTCTCCACTCTTCTCCAGTAGCATTTTGGGCACCTACCTATCTGGGGTGTTCATCTTTCAGTGTCCTATCTTCTTGCCTTTTCATACTGCTCATGGGGTTCTCAAGGCAAGAATATTGAAGTGGTTTGCCATTCCCTTCTTCAGTGGACCACGTTTTGTAAGAACTCTCCAAGATGATCCATCCATCTTGGGTGGCCCTACACGGCATGGCTCACAGTTTCACTGAGCTAGACAAGGCTGTGATCTCTGTGATTAGTTTGGTTAGTTTTCTGTGATTGTGGTTTCCATTCTGTCTGCCCTCTGATTGATAAGGATAAGAGGCTTATGGACACTTCCTGATGGGAGAGACAGATTGAGGGAGAAACTGGGTCTCGTTCTGATGGGCCATGCTCAATAAATCTTTAATCAAATTTTGTTGATGGGCAGGGCTGTGTTCCCTCGCTGTTGTTTGACCTGAGGCCAAACTATGGTGGAGGTAATGAAGATAATGGGGACCTCCTTTGAAAGGTCCCATGCTGGCACTGCTGCACTCAGTGCCCCTGACCCTGCAGCAGGCTACTGTCGACCCATGCCTCTGTCAGAGACCCCTGGACACTCATGCGCAAGTCTGGGTCAGTCTTTTGCAGGGTCACTGCTCCTCTCTCCTGGGTCCTGGAGCACACAAGGTTCTGTTTGTGCCCTCCAAGAGTCTGCTTCCCCAGTCCTATGTAAGTTCTGGGGGCTCTATGATGGGGTTAATGGAGACCTCCTCCAAGAAGGCTTATGCCATACCCAGGTCAGCTGCACCCAGAACCCCTGCCCCTGAGGCAGGCCACTGCTGACCCGTAATTTCACAAGAGACACTCAAACACAATTCTGGCTCAGTCTCTGTGGGGGTCTCTGGGTCCTGGTGCGCACAAGGTTTGAGCCCTCTCAGCGGACAAGTAGACCAGTGCTGAAGAATGTAGGACCTCATAACCATGCTAAGTCTGACCCATGCCAAAAATTCCCCCAGAAATGTTCTTTTTCTCTTTCTAATTAGGTTATTTTGTTCACTTCCTCATTAAAAAAAAAAAAAAAAAGGCTGCAATATCTCATTTTGCCAGTAGGTGACACTAATACCATTACTCTCATCAAAAAAGGAGGAAAAAAAATTACTTTTTCCTTCAAGTCACAGTTGAAAAAACTACTTCCTAACATTATTGAAAAAATCAAAGTTTCTAATAACATCAAAACAAAGAATAATTACTGCCAACTACAAGGCCTACCTCTCATTTATTTCTGCTAGGCATGTAAACATACTTCTTTTTTAAAACCCTTCAAGCATATTCATCTGTCCTCTAAAAGGTTTTTCTCATTTTGCATATTATGTGTGTGTGCTAAGTCGCTTTAGTTGTGTCCGACTCTTTGCAACCCTATAGACTGTAACCCGCTAGGTTCCCTCTGTCCATGGGATTCTCCAGGCAACAACACTGGGGCGGGCTGCCATTTCCAGGTTATCTTCCTGACCCAGGGATCGAACCCATGTCTCACGTTTCCTGCATTGGCAGGCGGGGACTTTACCACTAGCGCCCTTGCATATTATATGTTTCTGAAAATGCAGTATGTATTAGCAGCAAGTTTTTACCCTTCCAGCTGCCCCATGAAAGCTTGATTGTCAAGACATTATACACTTCAGGTGTTCTTTCTATGGCCAATCCTTCTTCAAATCCTTTTCAGTTGCCACTCTTCTACTTGACATTTAAATGCTGGAAATTCCCCAAATTCTGAGCTTTTTTCTCTGATTCTTTGCCACTCACTCTTATTGCCAAGGATTTAAATAGCATCTATATACTGAAAGTCTCCCAAATTTCTATCCCAACCCAAATGTCTCCTCTAATTCCTGATTTTGAATCCAACTCTTTGATATTTCCATGTGGAATTCTATCAGTATCTTAAAATGTGACCCAAGTGGAATTCCTAATGTCTCCTCCAAAATTGTTTCTTATTCAGATTTCCCATTTCTGAAGAACACCACCTTCTACTAAGTTGCACAAACAAAAAAATCTGGTTATCATCCTTGAGTCATCTCTGCTTCTTCATTCCTCTCATTACCAAGTCATGTCAATCTCACTTTCAAAATAAATCCCACATCTATCTCTCTACATCCATTTTACAAACCTAATCCAAGCCATGATCTAACCTATTATAACAGTCTCCAGCGACGTCACTTTCACTTTTCACTTTCCTGCATTGGAAAAGGAAATGGCAACCCACTCCAGTGTTCTTGCCTGGAGAATCCCAGGGACAGCGGAGCCTGGTGGGCTGCCGTCTATGGGGTCGCACAGAGTCGGACATGACTGAAGAGACTTAGCAGCAGCAGCAACCCATCTCATTCTTCCAGTCTTCTCCTCCCTGATCTACTAACTGAGCAGCCAAAGAAATCTTCTGGAAAGCTAAGTTGGATTACATTAAAGCTCCAGACTAAAATATTTTCACTAAAATTCAAATAAAATCCAAACTCCCTGCCATGACTTAAATGCCTGACACACCCTTGCATCTGTCACTTTTTCATTACAGCTCTTTAGTCATGGGAAGTTCCTTCCCACTTTAGGTCTTAGCACTTATTCCCTGCCTTCATATGGCTGACTCCTAAAGGTATCACCTGCCATTCATAGACTCAACAAATATTTAATGAGTCCCTACTACGTGACAGAAATCATAATGGGAACTAGAGACTAAATAGTTACTGAGATGAATGTAGGCCCAATTTTCTTAGACCTAACATTCTTACAGATGTGTTAAATAATACAGAAGAAAGTAAATTAGGATCATCTATTGGAATAAGCACTGGAAAAGATGCTGAGAAGGCAGGAGGCAATATGGATTCAATCGACATTTGGATTTAATAATGATGAGCAAATCATGGAAAGAACTGGGGAGAAAGAACTTCATGTAGAAGAAACAGCAAATACTGAGTTGGACAAGAAGTTTGTTAGGATTTTTCCAGATGATATTTCGAACAATCTTCTTGGCCAATCCAATCAAAAACCAAGATGTAAGAGAAGGCTGGCTTAGTTTCTAGTGGGGTCACTGCTCCTTTCTCATGGGTCGTGGTGCACACAAGGTTTTGTCTGTGCCCTCCAGGAGTGTGTGTCCACAGACACAACTGCACTCATCTCACATGAGTAGTAGCAAAGTAATGCTCAAAATTCTCCAAGCTAGCTGTCTATGGGGTCTCACCCAGTTGGACACGACTGAACTGACTTAGCAGCAGCAGGCTTCAATAGTACATGAACCAAGAACTTCCAGATGTTTAAACTGGATTTAGAAAAGGCATAGGAACCAGAGATCAAATTGCCAACATCTGTTAGATCATAGAAAAAGAAAATCACACAAAAACATCTACTTCTGCTTTATTGACTATGCCAAAGCCTTTGACCGTGTGGATTACAACAAACTGTGGAAAATTCTTCAAGAGATGGGAATACCAGATCACCTGACCTGCCTCCTGAGAAATCTGTATGCAGGTCAGGAAGCAACAGTTAGAACTGGACATGGAACAACAGACTGGTTCCAAACTGCGAAAGGAGTACGTCAAGGCTGTATATTGTCACCCTGCTTATTTAACTTATATGCAGAGTACATCATGAGAAACGCTAGGCTGGTGGAAGCACAAGCTGGAATCAAGATTGCCAGGAGAAATTATCAATAACCTCAGATATGCAGATGACTCCACCCTTATGGCAGAAAGTGAAGAGGAACTAAACAGCCTCTTGATGAAGGTGAAAGAGGAAAGTGAAAAAGCTGGCTTAAAACTCAACATTCAGAAAACTAAGATCATGGCATCTGGTCCCATCACTTCATGGCAAACAGATGAGGAAACAATGGAAACAGTGAGAAACTTGATTTTCTTGGGCTCCAAAATCACTGCAGATGGTGACTGCAGCCGTGAAATTTTTATAAAAGACGCTTGCTCCTTGGGAGAAAAACAATGACAAACCTAGACAGCATATTAAAAAGAAGAGACATTACTTTGCCAACAAAGGTCCATGTAGTCAAAGCTATGGTTTTCCCAGTAGTCATGTATGATGTAAGAGTTGGACCAAAAAGAAGGCTAATCAGTGAAAAATTGTGCTTTGAACTGCAGTGCTGGAGAAGATTTTTGAGAGTCCTTGGACTTCAAGGAGATCAAACCAGTCAATCCGAAAAGAAATCAACCTTGAATATTCATTGGAAGGATTGATGCTAAAGCTGAAGCTCCAATACTTTGGCCACCTGATGTGAAGAATGGACTCACTGGGAAAGACCCTAAGGCTGGGAAAGATTGAAAGCAGGAGGAGAAGGGAACGACAGAGGATGAGATGGCTGGATGGCATCACCGACTCAATGGACGTGAGTCTGAGCAAGCTCTGGGAGTTGGTGATAGACAGGGAAGCCTGGGCATGCTGCAGTCCGTGGGGTCACAAGAGTCAGAGATGACTGAACTGAAATGAGAGAGAGAAGTCGCTCATTCGTGTCTGACTCTTTGCAACCCCATGGACTGTAGCCTAACAGGATCCTCCATCCATGGGATTTTCCAGGCACAAGTAGTGGAGTGGGTTGCCACTAAGAGAAGGCTTACTGAGAAACAGAAAGGAGGTCATGATAGCTTCAAAATAATAAGTATAGGTACGAATACAGTTGTCCCTCAGTATTCATGGAGAATTGATTCTAGGACCTACCACAGACACCTGAATCCACAGATGCTCAAGTATCATAATTGACATTCCATATCCTCAATTTGTCATCTGTGGCTTCAACCAACCAGACTGCATAGTATTGTAGTATTTATTGAAAAAAATCTATGTATATGTAGACTCAGACAGTTCAAACCCATGTTGTTCAAAGGTCAACTATACTTGGTATGAAATGAAATATAGATAGAAAAGCAGAGAGCCTGAGGTCACCCCTGCCACAAAGGCTATCTAAATATACCCCCTCCCCAATTCCAACTGTGTCTCCCCCCAAAGGATTCTTCTTCAGTTCAGTTCAGTTGCTCAGTCGTGTCCGACTCTTTGCGACCCCATGAACCGCAGTATGCCAGGCCTCCCCGTCCATCACCAACTCCCGGAGTCCACCTAAACTCAGGTCCATTGAGTTGGTGGTGCCGTCCAACCATCTTATCCTCTCTCATCCCATGCTCCTCCTGCCTTCAATCTTTCCCAGCATCAGGGTCTTTTCAAATGAGTCAGCTCTTTGTATCAGATGGCCAAAGTATTGGAGTTTCAGCTTTAACATCGGTCCTTCCAATGAACCCCAGGACTGATCTCCTTTAGGATGGACTCGTAGGATGTCCTTGCAGTCCGAGGGACTCTCAAGAGTCTTCTCCAACACCACAGTTCAAAAGAATCAATTTTTATGCACTCAGCTTTCTTTACAGTCCAACTCTCACATCCATACATGACCACTGGAAAAACCATAGCTTTGACTAGATGAACCTTTGTTGACAAAGTAATGTCTCTGCTTTTGAATATGCTATCTAGGTTGGTCATAACTTTCCTTCCAAGGAGTAAGCGTCTTTTAATTTCATGGCTGCAATCACCATCTGCAGTGATTTTGCAGCCCCAAAAAATAAAATCAGCCACTGTTTCCCCATCTATTTGCCATGAAGTGATGGGACCGGATGCCATGATCTTAGTTTTCTGAATGTTGAGCTTTAAGCCAACTTTTTCACTCTCCTCTTTCACTTTCATCAAGAAGCTCTTTAGTTCTTTTTCACTTTCTGCCGTAACGGTGGAGTCATCTGCATATCTGAGGTTATTGATATTTCTCCCGGCAATCTTGATTCCAGCTTGTGCTTCCACCAGCCCAGCGTTTCTCATGATGTATTCTGCATATAAGTTAAATAAGCAGGGTGACAATATACAGCCTTGCCGTACTCCTTTTCCTATTTGGAACCAGACTGTTGTTCCATGTCCAGTTCTAACTGTTGCTTCCTGACCTGCATACAGGTTTCTCAAGAGGCAGGTCAGGTGGTCTGGTATTCCCATCTCTTGAAGAATTTTCCACAGTTTATTGTGATCCACACAGTCAAAGGCTTTGGCATAGTCAATAAAGCAGAAATAGATGTTTTTCTGGAACTCTCTTACTTTTTTGTTGATCCAGAGGATGTTGGCAATTTGATCTCAGGTTCCTCTGCCTTTTCTAAAACCAGCTTGAACATCTGGAATTTCACGGTTCACGTATTGCTGAAGCCTGGCTTGGAGAATTTTGAGCATTACTTTACTAGCGTGTGAGATGAGTGCAATTGTGCAGTAGTTTCAGCATTCGTTGGCATTGCCTTTCTTTGGGATTGTTATGAAAACTGACCTTTTCTAGTCCTGTGGCTACTGCTGAGTTTTCCAAATGTGCTGGCATATTGAGTGCAGCACTTTCACAGCAACATCTTCCAGGATTTGAAATAGCTCAACTGGTATTCCATCACCTCCACCAGCTTTGTTCATCCTAAGGCCCACTTGACTTCCCATTCCAGGATGTCTGGCTCTAGGTGAGTGATCACACCATCGTGATTATCTGGGTCATGAAGATCTTTTTTGTACAGTTCTTCAGTATATTCTTGCCACCTCTTCTTAATATCTTCTGCTTCTGTTTGATCCATACCATTTCTGTCCTTTATTGAGCCCATCTTTGCATGAAATGTTCCCTTGGTATCTCTGATTTTCTTGAAGAGATCTCTAGTTTTTCCCATTCTATTGCTTTCCTCTATTTCTTTGCATTGATCACTGAGGAAGGCTTTTTATCTCTCCTTGCTATTCTACGGAACTCTGCATTCATATGGGTATATCTTTCCTTTTCTCCTTTGCTTTTCGCTTCTCTTCTTTTCACAGCTATTTGTAACGCCTCCTCAGACAGCCATTTTGCCTTTTTGCATTTCTTTGTCTTGATCCCTGTCTCCTATACAATGTCAGGAACTTCCGTCCATAGTTCATCAGGCACTCTGTCTATCAGATCTAGTCCCTTAAATCTATTTCTCACTTCCACTGTATAACCATAAGGGATTTGATTTAGGTCATACCTGAATGGTCTAGTGGTTGACAGTTAAACTAACAGTTAATTCTAAATTAGCATGTAACTCAATACTAATGTGCATTGTGGTTACTTATTCAAATAAGATGTCCATTTTTAATACAGGTTTTCTTTATCCCAAGGGAATGTCAGATATTCTGTCATGCTAACAGGAAAACTAATAGTTTATCATATGTAATTTTGTGACCTCTTCCAAACATAGCCTGGCACCTCTCATTCTACTCAAAATTAAGACAGCTTTTAATACAACCATCACAACCCTACCTTGAAGGGTCTTAAAGATACTTTTATAAGTTTGCCAAGTACTACTCCTATCTTAGTAGTGAAGGTACTAGTAATACTAGTACCTTCACTACTAAGGCAGGGTGAAGGAGGAAAATTTTTAAATGGTTTAATACTCATTATTGAAACAACTAAGATCATGGCATCCGGCCCCATCACTTCATGGCAAAGAGAAGGGAAAAGGTGGAAGCAGTGACAGATTTCCTCTTCTTGGACTCTAAAATGGCAGATGGTGACTGCAGACATGAAATTAGAAGATGGCTGCTTCATGGCAGGAAAGCTATGACAAACCTAGACAGAGTGTTAAAAGCAAAGACATCATTTTGCCGCAAAAAGGCCTGGATAGTCAAGGCGATGGTCTTTCCAGTAGTCATGTACAGATGTGAGAGCTGGACTATAAAGAAGGCAGAGTGCCAAAGAATTGATACTTTCAAACTGTGGTGACTCTTGAGAGTCCCTTGGAGTGCAAGGAGATCAAACCAGTCAATCTTAAGGGAAATCAATGCTGAATATTCATTGGAAAGACTGATGCTGAAGCTGAAGCTCCAATACTTTGGCCACCTGATGCAAATAGCCAATTTTTTGGAAAAGACTGTGATGCTGGTAAAGACTGAAGGCAGAAGAGGGTGACAGAGGATGAGACGGTTGGATGGCATCACTGGTTCAATGGACATGAACTTGGGCAAAATCCAAGAGATGTTGAGGGACAGGGAAGCCTGGCATGTTGCAGTCCACAGGGTCACAAAGAATCAGACACAACTTGGCGACTGAACAACAACTAATACCTTAAAGGATTGAAGATTGCTTTGAACCTCAATATAGAGACAACATGCTTATCAAATTTGCACACAAACACAATGAAAGGCAATACTTTGACGTGCAAAGAATGAAAAGTCAATACTTAAAATATTTCCACCAGCAAGTAATAAGATTTAAACAGGGATAGGATAGTCTTTTCAATAAATAGTGTTGGGAAAATTAGATATCAAAATGCAAAAGAATGAAGTTGGACCCCAACCTCACACCATACACAAAACTCAATTCAAAATGGATTGTAGACCTAAATATAAGAACTAAAACTATAAAACTCTTAGCATAAAACATAGGAGTAAATCTTCATGTCCTTGGATTAAGGATGGTTTCTGATACAACAGTAAAAGCATACGTGAAAGAAGAAAAAAATAGTTCAACAGTTAAAAGAATATCAGTTAAATACATTGAAATTTTAAATGCACTGAAAATGACACCATGAAAAAGTAAAATCCACAGGATGAGAAAATATTTACAATAGTTGATTATCCAGATTAAATGAGGAACTCTTACAAGTCAATAATAAAAAGACAAATTATTAAACTTCTGTTACCAGCTAAAGAGCATGGACATTATCACTTTCTTCCTTACACAAGAAGAAAAGGCTGGACAAACCAAAAAGCAAAGCTTCCTTGGATCCATCAGAAAACTGAGGTCACAGGACAAACTGCCATTTCAAATCTGGGACAAGCAAGAGAAAGACAGCAAGTAAGAGCTTCTAGAGCCATAAGCTGGAAGGAACACTTAAATACTAATTTTGACAAACTGCCGGAAGCTAAGTATGGGACTTGAGTGTGGGAGTGGACAGTGGGTTGTGGAAGGGTGGCTTCAAATTTTTTCATATTTAGTTGGTACTTAATAATAAGTAATAATAAAGAAATTTCTAACGTTCAAAAAAGAAAATGTTGAAATAACTACATTGATTTTAGACAAAGAGGACTTCAGAACTAGAAAGATTATCAGAGATAAAGAGGAGTATTATAAAATAATAAGAGGGTCAATTCTCTGAGAAAATATAACAATCTGCATTGAGTATGCATGTAACAAGAGGGCATCAAATTACTTGAGGCAAAAACTGGTAGAACTTGAAAGGAGAAACAGAAAAATCTACTATTATAGTTGGATATTTCAACACCTCTATCTGAAACTGACAGATCAAGCAGACAGAAAATTAAGCAAGAAATACATGACCTAAACAGCATTATTAGTCAACCTGATGTAATTGATGTTTATAAAATACTAATCTAAAAAGAGAAGGATGTACTTTCTTACAGGGAACATTCACCAAGGGAGACCATATTCTTGGACCATAAAACACTCCTTGGTAAATTTTTAAAAATTCAGTTCAGTTCAGTCGCTCAGTCATGTCCAACTCTTTGCGACCCCATGAATTGCAGCACGCCAGGCCTCCCTGTCCATCACCAACTTCCGGAGTTCACTCAGACTCATGTCCATCGAGTCGGTGATGCCATCCAGCCATCTTATCTTCTGTCATCCCCTTCTCCTCCTGCCCACAATGCCTCCCAGCATCAGGGTCTTTTCCAATGAGTCAACTCTTCGCATGAGGTGGCCAAAGTACTGGAGTTTCAGCTTTAGCATCAGTCCTTCCAATGAACACCCAGGACTGATCTCCTTTAGAATGGACTGGTTGGATCTCCTTGCAGTCCAAGGGACTCTCAAGAGTCTTCTCCAACACCACAGTTCAAAGGCATCAATTCTTCGGCAACTATACAAATATGATCAAACTCATAATATAATTAAACTAGAAATCAAGAACAGATAGCCCAGAAATTCCCAAATATTTGGAAATTAAATAACATATGCCTAAGTAACCATGAGTCAAAGACGAAACAAGGAAAGATTTTAAATACTTTTAACTAAACAAAAATGAAAATATAACACATTAAAAGTTGTGGGATATAGTGAAAGCAGTACTTAGAAATTTGTTGCACTGAATGCATACATCTAGGAAAGAAAAAACATCTAAAATCTAAAAAACATCTGAAAACTTACTCTTCCTTAGAAACCTTAGGAAACTAAAAAAAAAGAGGGGGAGCATATAAAAAATAATAAACAGAAATCAATGAAATTGAAGTAGAAAAGCAATACAGAAACATTTAACAATCAAAAGATGGTTCTTTAAAAAGATAAATAATATAGATTAAATTGATAAAAGGTCTAGCCAGGCTAAACAAGAAAAAGAGAATACACAAACTAGCAATATCAAAAATGAAAGGTCATCACTACCAATCCCTGGATATCAACAGGATAATAAACAAATATTACCAACAATTCTATGCCCACAAATTTGGTAACTTAGATGAAATGGAACAGTTCCTTGAAGGACATAAAAGTACCAAACTTCACACCAGAAAAAATAGATAACCTGAACAGCTCTATATCTTTAAATAAATTTAACCAAAAATAATTAATAAGCTTCCAAAAGAGAAAGCACTGGACATAAATGGCTTCATTGGCAATTCCAAAGATTTAAGGAGGAAACAGTATCAATTCTCCATAATCTTGTCCAGAATATAGGAATACCTTCTAACTTATTCTATGAGGCCAGAATTGACCTAATATTAAAAACTAACACCAGAGTACAAGACAAGAAAACTATAGATAAAATATTATAAAATCATATTCAACAACGTTTAAAAAGAATTATACCTTAGGTATGCAAGATGGGCTCAAAAATTAATCAATAAGCAAAAGTAAAATCACTATCATGAATGCAACATCCATTCATTATAAAAACTCTCAGTGAACCAGCAATTGATGGAACTGCCTCAACTTGGTACCGAGTATCTACAAAAAAAAAAAAAACCTGCAGCTAACATCATACTTAACTGTGAGAGACCGAAGAGATTGGACACTTTCCTTTAAGACTGGGAACCGTGTAATGATATCCCCTCTCTCTCACCTCTGATTAACATTAAGAAATAAAACTGTCTTTATTAACAAATTACATAACATCATAAGAAATAAAAGCTATGAAGATTGAAAAGGAAGAAATAAAACTGTCTTTATTCACAGATTACATATTTATCTATGCAGAAAATCCCAAAAATCTATCCAAAATGAGTGAGTACAGAAGTCACAGGATACAAGAGCAATATACAAAAGTCAATCTCTTCCCTACATACAAACAATAAAGAATCTGAATTTTTCATTTTTTAAAAAGCAATACCATTTACAATAACACCAAACAAATGAAATAATTATGTAAAAAATCTATCAAAATACCTGTAGGATCTGTTCGTAAGTAGAAACCTACAAAACACTAACGAAAGAAATTAAAGAAGATCTAAAAGATGAAAAGATACTCAATGTTCATAGATCAGAAAACTTAGTATTGCTAAGATGTTGATTCTTTCCTATTTAAATACGTAGATTCAAAAAATAACTTGTTAAGACTGAATAAACATCTTTAGCACTCACCTATCGACACAAGGACAGGAACCATATCTAGTTTCATTTTATTCACCAACACATCCCCAGCACAGTACCTATACATACTACAGACTCAATAAACATCTGTTTAACAAACAAGTCAATTATTTTGGATATAGCAGGCTAGACTCATGCATCAGATAGGAAGTTGTACTGAATGGATTCTAATGTCACTTAATCTTAAGATTCTCATTCTACATAAAGTGCAGAAGAATTCCATTCCAACAAGTCAATTCAAAATATAACCTACTAAGTCTACTATTATGCAGCAGAATAAACACTAAGCAAAATGTTACTTTTTCTTTATATATGGTGATTTGCTATCACATCAAATCAGAAGAAATAGCAGTTGGAAAATTTTCAGTCTTTTAAATAACATGGACCTTCACTGTTCTATGAACTCAAGACTAATACATCCATTTCAACTCAGCATGTAAAACAGCAATACACAAAAGCAAAGCTGCTTTTAAAATGCATTTTGTTAAAAGTCTGGCCTATTATAACCCCAAAATTATAACGCAAAACCTGACAAAGGATTTTTATATCTCTTCAGGCACAGAAGAAGGAAAACAAAAACAAAGACACCAACACTGGGAACTATAGTCTAGGCATAAACATTTTTATTTTTATTTTTAGGGCATTCTGGATAAGGCAATGGCACCCCACTCCAGTACTCTTGCCTGGAAAATCCCATGGACAGAGGAGCCTGGTAAGCTGCAGTCCATGGGGTCGTTAAGAGTCAGACACGACTGAGCGACTTCACTTTGACTTTTCACTTTCATGCACTGGAGGAGGAAATGGCAACCCACTCCAGTGTTCTTGCCTGGAGAATCCCATGGACAGAGGAGCCTGGTGGGCTGCCGTCTATGGGGTCACACAGAGTCGGACACAACTGAAGTGACTTAGCAGCAGCAGCAGCAGCAGGGCATTTTAATGGTATATGAGAATAAGAAAACTAAGCAGTGCTACAGAAAGTCTACTGTTTCTTCTATCCATCTTTTTCTCCCCTGCTCTAAACCCAAAAATGTTCTATAAACTGACTGACTTAAATGACTTAAACACACATTTCCCCCACACCTATGGTAATTCTGAGCTTCCCAGGTAGCACTAATGGTAAAGAATCTACCTGCCAATACAGGAGATATAAGAGACACGAGTTCGATCCCTGGGTTGGGAGGATCCCCTGGAAGAGGAACCCATGCCAGTATTCTTGCCTGGAGAATCCCATGGACGGAGGAGTCTGGTAGGCTACAGTCAATGTGGTCGCCAAGACTTGGAAACCACTGAGCATCAGTTCAGTTCAGTTCAGTTCAGTCGCTCAGTCATGTCCGACTCTTTGCGACCCCATGAATTGCAGCACGCCAGGCTTCCCTGTCCATCACCAACTCCCGGAGTTCACTTAGACTCACGTCCATCGAGTCAGTGATGCCATCCAGCCATCTCATCCTCTGTCGTCCCCTTCTCCTTCTGCCCCCAATCCCTCCCAGCATCAGAGTCTTTTCCAATGAGTCAACTCTGCATGAGGTGGCCAAAGTACTGGAGTTTCAGCTTTCGCATCGTTCCTTCCAAAGAAATCCCAGGGCTGATCTCCTTCAGAATGGACTGGTTGGATCTCCTTGCAGTCCAAGGGACTCTCAAGAGTCTTCTCCAACACCACAGTTCAAAAGCATCAAGCTCATAGTAATTCTAGAAATTCTATTAAGTGAAACAGCTTTTCTTCCTTTAATACCATATAATTTTTGTCAAATGAGCAATATATCTATATTAACACCTCACTTGGAGACCTAAAACTACAGTCTTCACATGTACAATAAACAGTACAACATTCAGCAAAGCCTAACTGGAAGCTATCTTCTTCCCAAAATAACCAAACACATTCAGAACTATAAAATCATGGTGTGGTACACATGGTCCAATTTCTTTCTGTGCCAAATGTGGTTGTTAGCCTACTTCTTCTTGCTTTAAGATTGAGGGCTTGTACCTATTCATTTTCAAGCGACTCTTGAACTAAAATAGGAAACTGAAAATATGAGTGTGAGTCAAAACTGGTAAGCTGGGAGATAACCAGACATGAAAATTAGAATGACTATAGTAGATCCATTAAAACAGTGGAAACAGGAAATAGTCTTAATTTACAGAAAGAAAACAGACATGAATAATTTAAAACATCATTTACCAACCATAATTCCTCTGTGCTTTGAAGAATTAAGTTAGTCCTAGAAAAAACTACCATGACCTCTGTTTACTAACCAGTCCATCTGCTATTTTAGTTATCAGGCAAGGGCCACACCAATAGTGTATGTATGTGTGTCCCTGCCTCTGATTCAAGGCACAGAGGGACCTTATTAATTCATATCACTTTAGTGGATACCTATTTCTATTTGTCCAGCAATACTCTCCAAATCTTTTTTTCTGAAAACAAGCTTTCCCTCTACTCAAATTACATGTATTTTATAGAAACCTCAACCCTGTGGCCAAACAGATCTCAAGGTGAACACTGAATCCAAACTAGACCAATTAACCCATCTCCCTTCCTATAAATGGAGAAGGAAATGGCACCTACTCCAGTATTCTTGCCTGGAAAATCCCATGGACAGAGGCGCCTACTGGGCTATAGTACATGAGGTTGCAGAGAGTCAGACACGACTGAGAGACTTAACACTTCTTATAAATTCTTTTTGAATAAGCATGCTTAAATTGCATTTCTGTCGTATGGCATCTAACTAAGTCCTAACATAATTATATGCTAGCAATAAGATGTACAAGATATATTTCAATAGGCTGAAGATGGCCATATGGTTTCATATAGTAATATTTGTGGGAAAAGAAATATAAGTGAAGAAGAGAATCTGAAAAGCTGACAATAATTCCCAGATAAATGGTACAGTGAAAGAAATGAAAGAAAGGAAAAAGTAGATAAAAACACTTACTTGAGATAATTCTAAGAAAAAAAGATAATACAAGTACTTATAGTCAAAGCATGATTTAAAAGGCAATAGAAGAATGTTTTATAACCAAAATAGGAAGCCATCAAAATAGGACAAAGAGGAATTTTAAATGGTTGGCACATTATGATTACTGCTATATATTTAATATTCCTATGTCATAAAAACAGACTGCAATAGAGGAAAAAAATTTTAACCTAAGAATTTATATTAGGGAGGTGAGATGTGTGGAGTGATTGAAGTAGATCACATTACTGTTACCAACTTTTTACTTCCTCCCTATTACAGAATTGTACATTTATGCCCCTTACCGTGTTGATTCTTTAACATCCCCAATTGGAGTAAGTGAAGCAAAATATTTCCCTGCCCAAGTAGGTTTGGGCTTAGCCATGTAATTTGCTTTGGTCAATGAATATCAATAAACAAAACCTGAGACTTCAAAGGTACTTGAGTTTTTTGACTTGGTTTCCTGAATTTCTGTCATTTATCGTAAGGAGAATATGTACCAGGAAATTAGTGAATCCAAAATACAACATGAAAAGACCTGAATCCAATCTATAGCCTGAAGAGTCTCCCTCACAGACTCATAGAACATGCATTAAAAACTAAATGTTTGTCATAAGCCAAATACTCCAGCATTGTTACACAGCATTACCAGAGTAATAGCTAATTCAGAGACTTACTATATTTACATTCCTTCAGCATTATTATACTATCTTCAAATACAAATCAGCTAAAGCTATCACTGCAACTAATAAGTTAATCTCCAAGACGAGACTGATATACTTCTTAAACTATTGCCTAAAAAAATCTGGTGGTCTCTATAATTTTCCTTTATATTCCACTGAATTACAATGCACGTCAATAGTCTATCCTTTTAATACTAACATTCAACCTTAAGTATACTCAGTTGTGTAAAACTTTGACCCATGCATTATATTGCAGTTTAGAAAATGTATGAAATGAGTTGCCAGTCCAGGTTCGATGCACGATGCTGGATGCTTGGGGCTGGTGCACTGGGATGACCCAGAGGGATGGAATGGGGAGGGAGGAGGGAGGAGGGTTCAGGATGGGGAGCACATGTATACCTGTGGCGGATTCATTTTGATATTTGGCAAATCTAATACAGTTATGTAAAGTTTAAAAATAAAATAAAATTAAAAAAAAAAAAAAATCTAAAAAAAAAAAAAAAAAAAAAAAAAAAAAGAAAAGCCTATTCAGCAATATCTCTTAGGCAATAATACAAATGAAAAATATTCTGAAAATAAATACAATAAAAATTCTAATGAAGACTAACTTTAACTCTAGATTTTCCTCTTGGCTTTTCCACCACAACTATATATGCAATCTATTCAAGAATAAAGTTTATGAAGTTATATGCAGTATACAGTCACTTTTTGCCTGGAAAACCAAGGATTGTCAGCTAAGCAATTCAGTCATTATTCCAGAAACTTGGCTTAAGACCAATAGCCAGCTTTATGCCCAGCAAGTACAGACATATGGTCAAGAGGAAAAAATCCATCACATGACAGACTACACTAGGGAGTCCACTTAACTACAGTCCCCTTCCTCCGCTTGTCTAATAAAACCATCTAATACTTCATATGTTGTATGCTGCTGCACAAAAATACAAAACACAGTCAACAATCTTGAGTTCTTTCTGCCCCACTGTGTTCATGGGAAAGGCATCTATCCCACTTCTGTGAACATGCTGGTTTATCTGGAAAATAGGAGGTTTGACTAACTGACCTCGCTCTAAAAAATGTACACATCATTTATTTTCTGAATATATCTGTAGATGAAGAAGAAAGAGAATATAGATGAAAAGGTTGAGGCACAGAGAAATTAAGTAACTTCTCTAAAAAGTTAGAGAGTCAGAAGTAGAATTTAGAAATCCTCTGTTAAGAAATCTATTTACTAGCAAACTACCTTTCCAAGACTTGGAAACTATTACACTGCCGCTGCTAAGTCGCTTCAGTTGTGTCCGACTCTGTGCGACCCCAGAGACGGCAGCCCCCCAGGCTCCCCTGTCCCTGGGATTCTCCAGGCAAGAACACTGGAGTGGGTTGCCATTTCCTTCTCCAATGCATGAAAGTGAAAAGTGAAAGTGAAGTCGCTCAGTCGTGTCTGACTCTTAGCGACCCCATGGACTGCAGCCCACCAGTCTCCTCCGCCCATGGGATTCTCCAGGCAAGAGTACTGGAGTGGGATGCCATTGCCTTCTATAACCCAAAGTGGGGTCCAGCTGCTCGCCAACAAAGCCAATGAAGAGGTGAGGCTGGAGGAAAGAAAAGTCTGCTTTATCTTGGATGCCAGCAAATAAGAAGGGATGGGGGACTCTGTCCAAAGGCAGATTAGAGCTTTTATAGGCTGAGGGAGGGGGCTACATCCAGAAAAAGCACAGTCAGAGCTGATAAGCATCTTGAAATTGGTCATCAGTGGTCTGACCAGCATCATCTTGATTGTTTTAAGTACGGATAATCTTCAGTTCCAGGGTTGGTTTGTTTCCATTTCTTGAAGCCAGTTCTCAGAACTGTGGCAGTTTATGTCATGGCTACAGTCTGGTCATCACATAGTTAACTTCTTCCACCTGGTGGGGATTTCAATATCTACAACACAGCTCATAGGATATGGCTCAGAATATTATCTATAGCCCCTGAGAAGGAACTAAAGGTCCTTAACTATGTTTAGTGATTATTATTATTTGGTCTCCTTTGTTTGCTTTCCTTTGTTTCTGCATGTTCTCACTTCTTTGATTAAACTTACTCTGGCTAAATTCATTCTTTGGCTAAAGACAAAAGGCAAGCAGAGAACATGAGAGGACAAAGCACATAGGGTCCTGCTCTGTTTGAGTACTGCAAACATTTTCATCTTATTATCCCTTCTGCCTTCACATAATATACTCTAGAAAGTATACCAAATCCCCCAATTTGGCATAACTAAGCAGAATTTGCCGGGAGAAATCTCAATAACCTCAGATATGCAGATGACACCACCCTTATGGCAGAAAGTGAAGAGGAACTAAAAAGCCTCTTGATGAGAGTGAAAGAAGAGAGTGAAAAAGTTGGCTTACAGCTCAACATTCAGAAAACGAAGATCATGGCATCTGGTCCCATCACTTCATGGGAAATAGATGGGGAAACAGTGTCAGACTTTATTTTTTGGGGCTCCAAAATCACTGCAGATGGTGACTGCAGCCATGAAATTAAAAGACGCTTACTCCTTGGAAGGAAAGTTATGACCAACCTAGATAGCATATTCAAAAGCAGAGACATTACTTTGCCAACAAAGGTCCATCTAGTCAAGGCTATGGTTTTTCCAGTGGTCATGTATGGATGTGAGAGTTGGACTGTGAAGAAAGCTGAGGGCTGAAGAATTGATGCTTTTGAACTGTGGTGTTGGAGAAGACTCTTGAGGGTCCCTTGGACTGCAAGGAGATCCAACCAGTCCATTCTGAAGGAGATCAGCCCTGGGATTTCTTTGGAAGGAACGATGCGAAAGCTGAAACTCCAGTACTTTGGCCACCTCATGCGAAGAGTTGACTCACTGGAAAAGACCCTGATGCTGGGAGGGATTGGGGGCAGGAGGTGAAGAAGACGACAGAGGATGAGATGGCTGGATGGCATCACTGACTTGATGGATGTGAGTCTGAGTGAACTCCGGGAGTTGGTGATGGACAGGGAGGCCTGGCGTGCTGCGATTCATAGGGTCGCAAAGAGTCAGACACAACTGAGTGACTGAACTGAACTGAACTGAAGCAGAATTTGGTAACAATAAGCAGAATTAAGAGAGGAAAGTAGTGAATTAATATTTACTGTTTATTTCCCATATAACTGGCACTAAGTTAACAGAAGATATGGTCATTATCAATTTATTAGTTCTAACATGGAGAGATTCAAAGTAGCAACCAAAACTTCATGAACTGAACAACCAGACATGGTTTCTGAAGCTAAGGAGAATAATAAGGGTTTCCCTGTTGCTCTCTTCAACTATTTGATCCTTACAAGCTCAGCAGTCAGGGGAGACTCAGTAATTGCCCAAGAAGACATTGCCCAAGCATCAACACAAATTAGGAAATTAAGTAAAAAGTGTTTTCATTCCCCCCCCCCCCCATTAGAGCCCATAAACAAAGACCTGACTTCTGTCTTGGAAGCACAGGTCCTTCTGGGTATACCAGAACACTGAGTATTTCTAAGATGACTGACTTAACACCTTCCTGCTCATGAGAAGAAATTTAAATGTACAGCACACAAAAGCTTCTTGGCATACAGTGTGAATGAATGTTTGTATCTGTGTATGTATTTGTATATGCTTAGTTCTACAGAATTACTGATCCACATAAAAGAGCTAAAATTCATGAAAATCCCTCAGATTAGGTTTCAAGAAAAGCCATTTTTCCTTCATTTTAGAATTTCTAACAAAGGGATAATATATAATACTACTTCCTAATTTCTTCAGTAAAATGACTCAGCGGGATGCTTATGGGGAAAGTTAAGAAATGTGAAAAAAAAAAAGTTCTGAAATACTAAAAAAAAAAAAAGCATGTCCAAATTCTGTTGCACAAAAGTAAAATACCAAGAATAATCTGAAGAAGCTAATATTTCCTAAATATTAAATTTCATAAGAAAACAGTTTCTATGAAATTATATGTCATGTATCTACAAAAGCAAAGGGGAAGAGGGTCTTGCTGAGTTGAAACTATAAACTAAAAACAGTTTTCACTGTTCAATGGAAAAAGAAGTCAAAATAAAAAGTGTTCTAGTACTGGTTTCTATTTGACAAGTTTTCACTCTCACAAAGCAAACAAAACCCAGTGATATGTTATATCATTAGAAGAGTAAATTATTCAATGGCTTCATAACCATTTCTATTGAATATCCTACATGAAGGATGTTTTTCAAATGTTTTCTGATATTTTAAACAGGAAAAATGCGACAAAATACAAACCATCAGAAACCCAATATTTGATGGTTTCTCACCATCCTAAACCCACATATCCATCTTGGTATTTGTCATGTCTTTGAATCCTAGGTTACAAGCCACAACAGACTTGTACCTACCATACTGTAGGTAAAGAATGGAGTGTTACAGCCTCATGGTCTTCAATGTCATTCACACAGAATCCAGTTAATTTTTTAAGAACCTTTCGCTGTTGTTGCTAATGCTGAACATGTATTATTTGACAGGCATACCAAGTATCTAAGAGACATTCCAAACTCAACACATTCAAAAATCATACTTCCGAACTTTCCCCCACCAACCTTACCAAGTCATCCCACACCACCCTCCTACAGACTTTCTCATCTTGACTGATGGCAACTCCATCCTTCTAGTTACTCCAGCCAATATTAGAGTCACGATACTCCTTTTTATCTCCTTCACCAATCAATCTTTTTCCCTCACTCGCTCCCTTTGACTTTACAGCTACACTGTCAGCAAATTCCCTTGGTTCTCCCTTTAAATCACATCCAGAAATCATCCATTTCTCATTACTTCCCCTGCCACTATCCAGTTTTACCATCATCTATTATCTAGATTATTCTAAAAGCCTCCTAACTCATTTCCCTGTTTCTTTACTTGCTCCTCTATGGTCTATTTTCAAAAGCAAGCAGAATGATCCCTTTAATGTAGTTCTTACCTGTCCTCTGAACCCTCCAATCACTCCTCCATTTCACTCATACAAAAGCCAAATAAGTTTCAATGCCATTACATGCCTGTGCTACAAACTTATGCCTCCTCATTACTTTCCTCACCTCATCTTACTTTACCTTTGTGACTTATTCCCTACAATTCTCTGCCTGGTTGCCTCAACTCCACCTAAATGAGCTCCTTACTTTCTCCTGACTGAGAGACTGAACTGACTTTCTCTCAAAAACTCCTGACGTACATACTTTGATTGTTTCAAAACAGAACACTCTTCTCCCAAATGTCTGCTTGACTAACACTTTTAGTCCCCTGTTCATGTGCTGCGCTGTGCTTAATCGCTCAGTCATGTCTGACTCTTTGAGACACATGGACTGCAGCCCATCAGGCTCCTTTGTCCACGGGGATTCTCCAGGCAAGAATACTGGAGTGGGTTGCCATACCCTCCTCCAGGGGATCTTCCCAACCCAGGAGCTGAACCAGGGTCTCCTGCATTGCAGGTGGACTCTTTACTTTACCAGCTGAGGTAACACAGAAGCCCTATTCATAACTTTAATAACAGTTCCCCACCTGTTTCCCCATCACCAACTTCCATACCCCTTTGTCCTACTCTTACTCTTTTCCCAGAACACTTATTTTCTAACATACAATCAATTTCACTTTTGTATTATATTTACTGATACACTAGAATGTATTAATAGCATCTTCAAAGGCAACGATCTTTCTTTTATTCATTGATGTAGCCCAAACACCTAGAAGAATGTCTGGCTTGTAGCAGAAAGGTAAATATTTGCTGAATAAATGAATGTCCAAGATGAATAAACACAAAGTTCCTAAAACCCAAAGAGCCCTGTAATGCCTTCCAGCCTGATCAGGACTTCATCTCTAAAGGGACATGATAAGAGCACTGCTGGTCTCTTTTACTGGGTAACTAACCAGCACACATTCTTGACATTACATAGTACTTCCAAGGGTTTATGATTTAATGAAATAACCAGAAGACAAAGTAAATTAAAATGTTAGAGACCTCCTCACCGAATTTCCCATTTATGCAACAAAAATGACAACACTTACTGGAGAGTCAGTCATATTAAGAAGCTACTGTTGATATTTTTGAGAGTGTCAATATGTGGAATCAATCGGAGGGAGCCTTTAGCAATACATAGTGAAATACTTATTAATTAACTGATATGATAATTGAGATTTATTTCATATAATCTGAGATAAGCACAGGGGAAACTAGATTGTGATCATTTTAACATTGCTAAATTGGTAAAAAGTCATAGGAACACTTACATCATTTGCCCTGATTTTGCATATGTTTGGAAATTGTGAGAAAAAAGGCAAAGTAAGAATAACGTGGAGAGTAAGTTTTAAAAAAACAAAAACACAAAAACAAAAGCCTATATCACCTTTAGCATCTAACACATTAGTGGCACCTAAATAATAAATGAAATAAATAAATGATGAAAGACTAAAGTATATGTCAAAACTAAACAATAGTTTCTATAAACCACCATAATGACAAGCAGACTAAAACAAAAATTAGTCACTAAAGTTAGGCCCGCCTTCAAAGAAAAATGAGATTCAAAGTGATAGTCACAGTGACTTCAGATATGTATGGATGACTTGGACAGAACAGGAACATAATGAAAAGTCTTCATATTTTTCCAAGATAAAAGGCAGTGCACTATATTCCAAAAAGGTCATTTATATAAATGCAAACTATATTTATCAAGGACAACAGAACATGGTTGAAATTTTATGTACCAAATAACACTGCAGCATAATTACTGCTGCTGCTGCTAAGTCGCTTTAGTCGTGTCCGACTCTGTGCGACCCCAGAGAAATACAACTATCGGTTCAGTGATTCAGACTCCACACTCCCAGTGCAGTAAGTGCAGGTTCAATCCCTGGTCAGGGAACTAAGATTCTGCATGCCGCAAGGCATGGTCAAAAAAAAAAAGAAAAAGAAATAAAAGGACCAACTTGACTAGAAAACAAATATAGCAGGAAACAAAAATACTATCTCAATCCCAGAAAGAGCAAGTAAACAAAAAAAATTTAATCTTACAACTATTAAGGTAATATAAACTGGATATAATAAAATTGCATTCTTCAAAACATACCTTATAACACTGGCAGCAGTTCCAACAATCTCCTCAGCTGATTAAACCTACTCTAGTAAAATATTTCCTAATATCAAGATGCAAGCTACCCATCATGCTCATGTACAGATAAATGTTTATCAGTTTTTAATTCACATTCCAGTAACTGGAAATAAAGACCTAATGGATTAAGTACAAAAAGGTATAAAATTTTCCCATCGGGAACAGAAACTGTTATTCATGACAGCTTACTCTGTTAATTTGCCAAAGAGTAAGATGTACTATATGTGTTTCACATTCTAGGAATACCAGACTGTTCGCTACCACCTACATAAGAACACATATAAAAACATCAAGTACCTAAGACTGCCTAACACATGGTAAACACCAAATATGTACTAAATTAACAAAATTAAAAATCACTAAACACTTGGACCAAAAAACACATTACAGCTACCATCACAGATTGTTTAAAATGTGAAAATGAGACTACTACATATCAAAATCTTGCTGGTTTTGTTCCACAATACCTTTACAGTAATATTATTGCACAAACAGCCACAATCTGAAAGTGTCAACTGAAAAATTATTAAAACTAGTAAAAGATTTCCAAAAAAATAACAGCTCTTAGGACATTAAATACACAAAATAGTGCAAGCTGTTGTTATTTTGATATTTCTCTATTTTCACACATTTCACAATTTTGACACTCTCAGCCTACCTTTCTTATGCTAAATTCAGTAATTTATATCCACAAGGCAAAGATTATTTCCTGTTCTCTGGTGACAAGATCTGCCCCAGAGGAAGAAGGTCAGATCTCCTCTGCAGCAGTGCCCTTCGAGTGTGCCCACCCCCCACACACTACCACGGACAAGTGTGTGGTCCCATCCAAAGACTCCCTGGCCAATCAGGTACTAAGAAAGTTAGTGGGCCTCCCTCCTAACCCAGGGACCCTGAGTTTCTGGAAAGAATTTCAACTAGCTACAGGATTTTCCTCAGCCTGTTATCTAAATATTTCACACTTTCTTAGCTAAGTATAAATAGAATATATTCACCACTACCCGCCACACACACATAAATCAATCATGTTCCGATTAGACATTTAATTTTTAAACATTTTCAGACATATATTCTCTGTGAAGATAGCAGATAATCAGTATTGCTTGTATTATTAAGCAAGACTGTCAGGCATAACATATATTAATTCAATAGGTTTCTTATAGGCCAGCTGTATCTCATTTGTTGTTCAGTCGCTCAGTTGTGTCCGACTCTTTGTGATCTCATGCACTGCAGCACACCAGGCTTCCCTGTCCTTCACCATCTGCTGTAGTTTGCTCAAACTCATGTCCACTGAACCAGTGATGCCATCCAACCATCTCATCTGTCGTCCTCTTTTCCTCCTGCCTTTAATCACTCTATGTCAAAAAGGAGGTGGGGAGGAACCCATTCATAAGGATCAAAAAAATAAATGCCCAATATAAACTTCTTACATATACAGACCTACAAAAAATACTAGTAAACTCTACTGAAGACCCAAAAAAGAAAAAAGCCAACAAATAGAAACAATGTTTCAGGAGAGTAGAATTCAGAAAATAGACCATTAGGTAACTAACTACAGACTGTAAAGATGTCAGTTCTCTCCAAGTTGATTTACCAGTTTGATCAAATTACATCAAAATTTTAAAAAGAAGTTCTTATGAAACTTAACAAAATAATCTACATCAAAATTTTAGAAAGAAGCTCTTGTGAAACTTAACAAAATAAGCTTTGGGATGGTGGGTAAGTGCCTGCACTCTAAAGCCAGAGACTGCCTGGGTTTGAATTCTGGTTCCTCAGCTTAATGTGATCTCAAACTAAGTACTAAACCTTTCTGCATCTCAGTTTTTGTGTCTCTCAAGTCATGATGTAACACCAGCATCACTGGGTTGTTATGAGGACTGAAAGTGCCAATCAGCTCAGTTCAGTTGCTCAGTCATGTCCGACTCTTTGCGACCTCATGGACTGCAGCACAACAGGCTTCCCTGTCCATCACCAACTCCCGGAGCTTGCTCTAATTCATGTCCATTGAGTCGGTGATACGATCCAACCATCTCATCCTCTGTTGTCCCCTTCTCCTCCTGCCTTCAATCTTTCCCAGCATCAGAGTCATGTGACATTAAAAACTGGATTAAAGATTTACTGAGCATGGCCCTCATCAGAACAAGACCCAGTTTCCATCAGGAACCTTCCATAAGCCTCTTATCCTTATCCATCAGAGGGCAGACAGAATGAAAACCACAATTACAGAAAACTAATCGAACTGATCACATGGACCACACCCTTGTCTAACTCAATAAAACTATGAGCCATGCCATGCAGGGCCACCCAAGACGGACAGGTCATGGTGGAGGGTTCTGACAAAATGTGGTCCACCGGAGAAGAGAATGGCAAACCACTTCAATGTTTTTGCCTTGAGAACCCCATGAACAGTATGAAAAGGAAAAAGACATATAATAGGCTAGACAAATTAAATAGATAAAGCTAAATTCTATATGTATTGATCTCTTTCTACTTGTATGAAAAATTTAAATGCACATTTTCATTGTCTAGGGAAAGTAAATGTCCTAGAAAATTATAAAGCCCGTACAAATCTTACTGAAATTGGCCAGATGGAAAGAGAGGTATAGCTTCTCTAGGAAGAAAATTGATCATCTCTAGTTGGTCTATGAAAAATAATGCTTATATTAAAACTTAACTACTCATGCAGGAGGAAGGAGTGAATAATTAAGTAATGAAACAAATGTTCCATCGTCAAAAAAAAAAATTATTCAGCTTTGTGGCAAAGTCATCCAAAATGACATTGATTTCATCTTCCCTGCTGCTAACTTGCTTCAGTCGTGTCCGACTCTGTGCAACCCCATAGATGGCAACCCACCAGGCTCCACCGTCCCTGGGATTCTCCAGGCAAGAACACTGGAGTGGGTTGCCATTTCCTTCTCCAATGCATGAAAGTGAAAAGTGAAAGGGAAGTTGCTCAGTTGTGTCCGTCTCTTAGCGACCCCATGGACTGCAGCCTACCAGGCTCCTCCATCCATGGGATTTTCCAGGCAAGAGTACTGGAGTGGGGTGCCTTTGCCTTCTCCACATCTTCTCTGAAATAGAATAAAAATGAAAGTGATACAGAAAGAAATATTTGAGGACTTCTTGAAACTGGTAAAAAATTTTCCTCAAGAAGATCCAGCTGTTAGAATTTAATGATGTACAAGCTGGGTCTCAAAGAGCCAGAGGAACCAGAGAACAAACTACCAACATTCATCAGATCATGGAGAAAACAAAGGAGTTTCAGAAAAACATTTACTTCTGCTTCACTGACTACACGAAAGTCTTTGACTGTGTGGATCACAACAAACTGTGGAAAATTCTTAAAGAAACGGGAATACCAGACCAACTTACCTGTTTCCTGAGAAATCTGTATGCAGGTCAAGAAGTAACAGAACCAGACATGGAACAAGTAACTGTTTCAAAATTGTAAAAGAAGTATGACAAGGCTATATATTGTCACCCTGCTTATTTAATTTATATGTAGAGTACATCATGTAAAATGCCAGGCTGGATGAATCACAAGCTGGATTCAACTGCCAGGAGAAATATCAACAACCTCAGATATGCAGATGATACCACTCTAATGGCAGAAACTGAAAAGGAATTAAAAAACCTCTTAATGAGGGTCAAAAAGGAAAGTGAAAAAACTGGCTTAAAACTCAACATTTAAAAAACAAAGATCATGGCATCCAGTCCCATCACTTCATGGCAAATAGAAGGGGGAAAAGTGGAAACAGGGACAGATTTTTTCTTCAAAATCACTGTGGACAGTGACTGCAGCCATGAAATTAAAAGACACTTGCTATCTGGATAGAAAATTATGACAAACCTAGACAGCATATTAAAAGCCAGAGACATCACTTTACCGACAAAGGCCCATTTAGTCAAAGCTATGGTTTTTCCAGTAGTCATGTATGGATGTGACAGTTGGACCAAAAAGAAGACTGAGCATTGAAGAATTGATGCTTTTGAATTTCTGGTGCTGGAGAAGACTTTTGAGAGTCCCCTGGACAGCAAGGAGATCAAAACAGTCAATCCTAAAGGAAGTCAACCCTGAATATTCACTGGAAGGATTGTTGCTGAAGCTGAAGCTCCAATATTTGGCCATCTGATGCAAAGAGCCAACTCACTGGAAAAGACTGATGCTGGGAAAGACTGAAGGCAATAGGAAAAGGAGACAGCAGAGGGTGAAATGGTTAAATAGCATCAACGCCTCAATGGACATGAATTTGAGCAAGCTATGGGAGATAATGGAGGACAGAAGAGCATGGTGTACTACACTCCATGGGGTCTCAAGGGGTCAGACATGACTTAGCAACTGAACAACAACAGTAACTCACGTGAAAAAACCAGATGATCAATCCCTCTAAACTAAAACAAAACAAAGCTTCAAAGAATTTAAAAGAGATAAACTGAAAGACAAAACAAGTTTTTCTTAAGGTAGAAAAGAAAATCATAAGTAAATTCATCAAACTATGGGAAAAGATGTATTTCTTTAAAATGTATACTCTACATGCAAACAGATAATGGTGCACAATCTTGTAAATATACTAAAAACCACCCAACTGTACACTTTAAAATGGTAAATTAATAACAATTATAAATATATATGCACCCAACATGGGAGCACCGCAGTACGTAAGACAAATGCTAACAAGTATGAAAGGAGAAATTAACAATAACACAATAATAGTGGGAGACTTTAATACCCCACTCACACCTATGGATAGATCAACTAAACAGAAAATTAACAAGGAAACACAAACTTTAAACGATACAATAGACCAGTTAGACCTAATTGATATCTATAGGACATTTCATCCCAAAACAATGAATTTCACCTTTTTCTCAAGCGCACATGGAACCTTCTCCAGGATAGATCACATCCTGGGCCATAAAGCTAGCCTTGGTAAATTCAAAAAAATAGAAATCATTCCAAGCATCTTTTCTGACCACAATGCAGTAAGATTAGATCTCAATTACAAGAGAAAAACTATTAAAAATTCCAACATATGGAGGATGAACAACACGCTGCTGAATAACCAACAAATCACAGAAGAAATCTAAAAAGAAATCAAAATTTGCATAGAAACGAATGAAAATGAAAACACAACAACCCAAAACCTGTGGGACACGGTAAAAGCAGTCCTAAGGGGAAAGTTCAATACAGGCACACCTCAAGAAACAAGAAAAAAGTCAAATAAATAACCTAACTCTACACCTAAAGCAACTAGAAAAGGCAGAAATGAAGAACCCCAGGGTTAGCAGAAGGAAAGAAATCTTAAAACTTAGAGCAGAAATAAATGCAAAAGAAACAAAAGAGATCATAGCAAAAATCAACAAAACCAAAAGCTGGTTTTTTGAAAGGATAAATAAAATTGACAAACCATTAGCCAGACTCATCAAGAAACAAAGGGAGAAAAGTCAAATCAATAAAATTAGAAATGAAAATGGAGAGATCACAACAGACAACACAGAAATACAAAGGATCATAAGAGACTACTATCAACAATTATATGCCAATAAAATGGACAACGAGGAAGAAATGGACAAATTCTTTGAAAAGTACAACTTTCCAAAACTCGACCAGGAAGAAATAGAAAATCTTAACAGACCCATCACAAGCACGGAAATTGAAACTGTAATCAAAAATCTTCCAGCAAACAAAAGCCCAGGTCCAGACGGCTTCACAGCTGAATTCTACCAAAAATTCAGAGAAGAGCTAACACCTATCCTGCTCAAACTCTTCCAGAAAATTGCAGAGGATGGTAAACTTCCAAACTCATTCTATGAGGCCACCATCACCCTAATACTAAAACCTGAGAAAGATGCCACAAAAAAAGAAAACTACAGGCCAATATCACTGATGAACATAGATGCAAAAATCCTTAACAAAATTCTAGCAATCAGAATCCAACATTAAAAAGATCATACACCATGACCAAGTGGGCTTTATCCCAGGGATGCAAGGATTCTTCAATATCCGCAAATCAATCAATGTAATACACCACATTAACAAATTGAAAAATAAAAACCATATGATTATCTCAATAGATGCAGAGAAAGCCTTTGACAAAATTCAACATCCATTTATGATAAAAACTCTCCAGAAAGCAGGAATAGAAGGAACATATCTCAACATAATCAAAGCTATATATGACAAACCCACAGCAAACATTATCCTCAATGGTGAAAAATTGAAAGCATTTCCTCTAAAGTCAGGAACAAGACAAGGATGCCCACTTTCACCATTACTATTCAACATAGTTTTGGAAGTTTTGGCCACAGCAATCAGAGCAGAAAAAGAAACAAAAGGAATCCAAATTGGAAAAGAAGAAGTAAAGCTCTCACTGTTTGCAGATGACATGATCCTCTACATAGAAAACCCTAAAGACTCCACCAGAAAATTACTAGAACTAATCAATGACTATAGTAAAGTTGCAGGATATAAAATCAACACACAGAAATCCCTTGCATTCCTATACACTAATAATGAGAAAACACAAAGAGAAATTAAGGAAACAATTCCATTCACCATTGCAACGGAAAGAATAAAATACTTAGGAATATATCTACCTAAAGAAACTAAAGACCTATATATAGAAAACTATAAAACACTGGTGAAAGAAATCAAAGAGGACACTAACAGATGGAGAAATATACCATGTTCATGGATTGGAAGAATCAATATAGTGAAAATGAGTATACTACCCAAAGCAATCTACAGATTCAATGCAATCCCTATCAAGCTACCAACAGCATTCTTCACAGAGCTAGAACAAATAATTTCACAATTTGTATGGAAATACAAAAAAAACTCAAATAGCCAAAGCGATCTTGAGAAAGAAGAATGGAACTGGAGGAATCAAACTACCTGACTTCAGGCTCCACTACAAAGCCACAGTTATCAAGACAGTATGGTACTGGCACAAAGACAGACATATAGATCAATGGAACAAAATAGAAAGCCCAGAGGTAAATCCACGCACATATGGACACCTTATCTTTGACAAAGGAGGCAAGAATATACAATGGATTAAAGACAATCTCTTTAACAAGTGGTGCTGGGAAATCTGGTCAACCACTTGCAAAAGAATGAAACTAGAACACTTTCTAACACCATACACCAAAATAAACTCAAAATGGATTAAAGATCTCAACGTAAGACCAGAAACTATAAAACTCCTAGAGGAGAACATAGGCAAAACACTCTCTGACATACATCACAGCAGGATCCTCTATGACCCACCTCCCAGAATATTGGAAATAAAAGCAAAAATAAACAAATGGGACCTAATTAACCTTAAAAGCTTCTGCACATCAAAGGAAACTATTAGCAAGGTGAAAAGACAGCCTTCAGAATGGGAGAAGATAATAGCAAATGAAGCAACTGACAAACAACTAATCTCGAGAATATACAAGCAACTCCTACAGCTCAACTCCAGAAAAATAAATGACCCAATCAAAAAATGGGCCAAAGAACTAAATAGACATTTCTCCAAAGAAGACATACAGATGGCTCACAAACACATGAAAAGATGCTCAACATCACTCATTATCAGAGAAATGCAAATCAAAACCACTATGAGGTACCATTTCACACCAGTCAGAATGGCTGCGATCCAAAAGTCTACAAGTAATAAATGCTGGAGAGGGTGTGGAGAAAAGGGAACCCTCTTACACTGTTGGTGGGAATGCAAACTAGTACAGCCACTATGGAGAACAGTGTGGAGATTCCTTAAAAAACTGGAAATAGAACTGCCTTATGACCCAGCAATCCCACTGCTGGGCATACACACTGAGGAAACCAGAAGGGAAAGAGACACATGTACCCCAATGTTCATCGCAGCACTGTTTATAATAGCCAGGACATGGAAGCAACCTAGATGTCCATCAGCAGATGAATGGATAAGAAAGCTGTGGTACATATACACAATGGAGTATTATTCAGCCATTAAAAAGAATACATTTGAATCAGTTCTAATGAGGTGGATGAAACTGGAGCCTATTATACAGAGTGAAGTAAGCCAGAAAGAGAAACACCAATACAGTATACTAACGCATATATATGGAATTTAGAAAGAGGGTAACAATAACCCTGTGTACGAGACAGCAAAAGAGACACTGATGTATAGAACAGTCTTATGGACTCTGTGAGAGAGGGAGAGGGTGGGAAGATTTGGGAGAATGGCATTGAAACATGTAAAATATCATGTATGAAACGAGTTGCCAGTCCAGGTTCGATGCACGATACTGGATGCTTGGGGCTGGTGCACTGGGACGACCCAGAGGGATGGAATGGGGAGGGAGGTGGGAGGAGGGTTCAGGATGGGGAACACATGTATACCTGTGGCGGCATGATTCACTTTGATATTTGGCAAAACTAATACAGTTATGTAAAGTTTAAAAATAAAATAAAATTAAAAAAAAAGACTATTTAAAAAAATTAAAAATTAAAAAAAAATGGTAAATTACATCTCAAAAACAAAAATTTTGTGTCAAATTGACATTTATATGCAAAACCTCCCAAGATAAGGAAAATATACATAAATGACTGTTATTCATAAGAAATTTTGTGTTTTGCAAGAATCTACTATTAAGCCATAGATTTCTATATGTTCCAAGATGTATCTTCTCAAAAAAGGGGGAAAAGGGCATAAGTATATATTTAGTCACCCTAAGAAGCCCCAAGATTTGAATATCTGAACGGACATGTAAATCCTTTGTTAACATTCTCCATAAACAGTTTCTATGTGTGAGAACCTTGTGAGAGTCTGCTACAGTTTCAGTTTAGAGTAGCTGATCACTGTTTTTTTGTTGTTTTTTTTCCACATTAGTCACTGATGCTCTGTAAATTCTAATAGCTGGATCCTCTCTTGTGGGAAAAATGTTCATACCTTTGCAGACCTAAGCTGGGAGCTGGGCTGCCTGATCCCACTGACAGCTACAGCTCTGTTCATACAACAAAGAATGTGACAATAAAGAAAAGACACCTGCCACTTCTGATTTAGGAGTTCTGTGTTCTGGGCAAGACAAGTTCTAGGCTGTCTACCTCAAACAGATAACTGTCACTTCTTTAAAGCCTCCAAAAGCCCAGAAACAACCCCACATAAGCAGGATTTCTCTTTTCCAGGACACACAGGGCAAAAGCCATCTAGGGGAAGTCAGAATGGCATTTCTTTATCCTGAGCCCAAAGTGGTGTTGCTTTTACCTCTGTTCTACAAAAAAAAAAAAAAATAAGAGAAACCCCAAGAAATAAAATATAATATACATAATTTGTATTTCATTTCAAAATATTATAAATAAGTAAATACTAAACTGTTATTATAAAATTGTATTGTTATAGAAAAGGCATAATTGACTTCATTATAGACTAAGTACTCAATTCAGAAAGCCATCAGTGTCAGGGAAAAATCTATCCAGCTGGCTCACATTGCCAACCCAAGAAAATACTACTGGCCTGAATTACAGACATCATGCCTATGATAATTACCATTCACTGAGTATCTGTGTATTTGTAATACTTCCAAAAACTCTACAAAGTACCTATTAGTCTCGTTTTATAAATATGAAAACAGGAAAAGAATATTTATTAAGTAATTTGCCCAAGGACACAGTTAGTATACAGCTGAGGCAAAACTCAAAACCAACTTAACCAGACCCCAAAGATTCTGCTTTTTCCACTATGAAATGATGCCTCTCAAAAGAAATATATACAGTAATAACATCTAACATTTACTGAGTGCTTATTTTGTCCTATGCACTTTACACTCCATTTCATGTAACCCCAAAAACATGAGATAGAACTAACATTAATCTATTTTTATAAATGAAGAAACAACAGGATGCTAAATGACACCCTAGGTCACAAGACTAGTACGACAGTTCGAACAGAGAGACCACATCCTTAACCACTACACACACACACGTATTTGCTGCCAATCATTAAGCTCATTACTTAGCAGGCACTGTGTTACATACTTTTCTTTTTCTTTCTCACAAGAACCTCCAAGAACAACTAAACAAACTCTAGATTTCTAAAAGTTCAGCAACTACTATTCCTCGACTAAAACAGCCTTTTACTTCACCATTTCAATGAATTTTAAGATGGTATGTTTAACAGAAAAAGTAACTTAAATCTAGAAGACAAATTTAGAAAGTCCTCAATACATTAACAATATCCTTACTATGTTGCCACAATTTTATCAATTGTGCAATATCCCCTCATCCTCAACTATGAATACATTCTAAATCTGCATGATTAACTCTGCTTTTCCTTTAATTAACATAATAGTTAGAAACAAATCGTTATTATTAGCATTTTTGTCATTCTGTCACTCAGTCCTGTCCAACTCCTTGTGACCCCATGAACTACAGCACACTAGGCTTCCCTGTCCTTCACTATCTCCCAGAGTGTGCTCAAACTCATGTTTATTGAGTCGGTGATGTCATCCACCATCTCATCCTCTGTTGTCCCCTTCTCCTCCTTCCTTCAATCTTTCCCAGCATCAGGGTTTTTTCCAATGAGTCAGTTGTTCACATCAGGTGGCCAAATCAGTCCTTCCAACAAATATTCAGGACTGATTTCCTTTAGGATTGACTGGTTTGATCTCCTTGCAGTCCAAGGATTCTTAAGAGTCTTCTCAAACACCTCAGTTCAAAAGCATCAATTCTTCGGCACTCAGCTCTCTTTATGGTCCAACTTTCACATGGTACATGACTACTGGAAAAATCATAAGCTTTGATTATACGGACCTTTCTTGGCAAAGTGATATCTCTGCTTTTTAATACATGGCTAGGTTTGTCCTAGCTCTTCTTCCAAGGAACAAGCACCTTTTAATTTCATGGCTGCAGTCACCATCCACAGTGATTTTGGAGCCCAAAAAAATAAAGTCAGCCACTGTTTCCACTGTTTCCCTATCTATTTGCCATGAAGTGATGGGATCGGATGCCATGATCTTAGTTTTTTGAATGCTGAGTTTTAAACCAGCTTTTTCACCCTCCTCTTTCACTTTCATCAAGAGGCTCTTTAGTGTTTCTTCACCTTCTGCCTTAAGAATGAAGTCATCTGTGTATCTGAGGTTACTGATATTTCTCCCAGCAATCTTGATTCCAGCTTGTGCTTCATCCAGGCTGTACCTATTCATATACACCATTTCATATGATGTACTCTGCATATAAGTTAAATAAGTAGGGTGACAATCTACAGCCTTGACATACTCCTTTCCCAATTTGGAACCAGTCTGTTGTTTCATGTCCAGTTCTAACTATTGCTTCTTGGCCTGCATACAGGTTTCTCAGGAGACAGGTAAGGGGTCTGACATTCCCATCTTTTCAAGAATCTTCCATAGTTTGTTGTGATCTACCCAGTCAAAGGCTTCAGCATAGTCAATGAAGCAGAAGTAGATATTTTTCTGGAATTTTCTTGATGGAATTTTCTATGATCCAACAGACGTTGGCAACTGGATCTCTGGTTCCCCTGCCTTTTCTAAAGCCAGCTTGTACATCTGGAAGTTCTCAGTTCATGTACTATTGAAGCCTAGCTTGAAGGATTTTGAGTATGACCTTGCTAGCTCGTGAAATGAGTGCAATTGTGTGGTAGTTTGAACATTCTTTTACACTACCCTTCTTTGGAACTGGAATGAAAACTGACATTTTCCAGTTCTGCGGCCACTGCTGGGTTTTCCAAATTTGCTGGCATACTGAGTGCAGAACTTTAAGAGCATCATCTTTTAGTATTTTAAAATAGTTCGGCTGGATTGATTATTAGCATTTACTATTAGACTATTTTTCAGTTGCTTTGCCAAGAGTCAATTAATTAGTTAATTGGTATTAAAAAGGAATTAAGTAACTCATCTAGGAACCACACAACCAGTAAGCAATGAAAATGAGATGGAAACTCAATTCTCCTCCAAAGTATCACTCTCAAATTATTTCATACCTTAAAATCTAGGGAATTTATTACCAGAGATGTATCTAGATGAAGAAAGAGGGGGAAGGGCAGAGCAATCTTATATATTTGAGAGTAGGAAAAATCTTGGAAATAAGAAACTAGTCATTCCATATCTGAATTATTTAAGAAACACTTAAATGATTAATTGGTTAACAATGAAAAAGTACAAGAACATGGAAACCAGATAAAAATTAAAAACTTCTATAAATGGTCATGTCTTTCCAATTTTGAAAAAAATGGAACAAACAGGATATGTCACAATTTCTGAAAATGATCTCCCCAAACTGGAAGAAAAAATCATTAAATACTTGCCTAAAGTATTTTATGTGCATGACAGAGATTCATTAATTCAAGCATTTACCGGAAGTCCATTATATACTCAGCACTCTAAGCTGGAGGATGAATCAAACCTGCGGGCTCTTTTAGGCCCTGATACCGGCAACAACACAGAAGATCCTTGCAGCTTCTCCACTGCCACATATGCTTTGGGGATTATATGATCTCTTTAAAAATAAACAAAAATCTCAGCACTTTCATGTAATTCTCCCTACTCTCCAAAAATACTATTTAGACTCTTGGAGCAAACCATTTATCCAACCCACTTATGGAACTTGACAGAAAATCAAAATGAGACTATTTTGAAGCATAAGAATTAGATGGAAAGCACTACTTCCGTGTAACAGGTTCACAAATGGAAGCATTCATCTACAGCAGGGGTCCCCAACCTCTGGGTTCTAATGCCTGATGATCTGAGGTGGAGGTAATAATAAAAGAAAAAAAGTGCACAATAAATGTAATGCGCTCAAATCATCCTGAAACCGTCCCGCACACCCCCAGGCCTGGGAAAACTAACTTCCACAAAACCAGTCCCTGGTGCCCAAAAGAGTGAGGACTGCTGAGAGAGGAATTTAAACAGCTCCACTTAATACTGGCTCTTACAGCTGCAAGTCACAAAGCATGCAGCTTCTCTGTAAACTTAAACAAAACAAAAATCAGTCTTATCTGAATTCAAATAAGGCTTTCACAACTTCAATCATTAGGATAACAATTTTCAACTCTATACTAATTTTTACAAACATGAGATGAAATCAAAGATATAAAAGAAAAGTTCCAGTTAGTTATACTAAGCTAAATTTCAATACCAAAACCAATTCCACCAGGAAGTTATAAAATACTTTAAAGAAGTGAGTATAGTGATCTAATTGGTTCCCAAAGTTTGACTACTGTTACATTTTAAAGTCACCATCAAAACTTCATATATAAAAAAGCACTCCATCTAAAAGCATGGAGCAAGTACAAATAAACGAAGTGTTCACCCTAATTCTACCAATTAATAAGTTAACAGTGGGTACAGATCCTCCAACATGACAGTCTCACTTACTTATTAGTTAAGTTGGGAAGATAACTCTGCTTGCCCAAAGGCATTTTTATTTTACTACATTGTTAGGAGATTAGAGTTCAGTTTAACCAGTATTTTCTTTGCATCTACTTAATCCAGTCACAGATGAGATAATAGAGAAATGAACAAGTATTTCTACCATAAAAAAAAATATATCATAGGTTATAAATACAAAATAAAAATTGACTATTCCTAATAGGCCCAGACAGTGAACACATAGTCATAAACACAGTAATGCTACTTTATTCAGGCAATCCCCTCTTGATTCCCAAAGTTTACACTTGGGAATTTAACAATTGCAAGCCAATACTCAAAGTGAGAAGTCAAAGGTCCCCCCTCCCCTTAAATTCTCCAGCTTATATTTTTAACACATAGCTAAATGTTATTTGTTATATTTTTTCCCTAAAGGTAAAAAATGAGGCAGGGATTCTCTCCTGCTTCTGAACAAAGGAATTCAGATAAAAACTCATATATCTGATTTCAAAATTACCACCTCTAAATCAATTTCTACAAATGGGAAGCTGTTTCCAAGAAAAATCAACAAAGAAACCAGAGTAGTTAACTTGACATCTGAACTTCACTTCCTTTTTTTCCCCCAAATAGCAGTGAATAACTTTCCTCCCACTAGTCAAAGCCCATCTCAGGGCCTGAAATTTTCTGTCCCTGACTTTATTTTTTATTTATATGTGTTGTTTAAGTAACTTGTACCTGATATGCTAAATATCACTAGCTTTTTTATAAGAGTACTAAGCATACAAATTCAGTAACACCTGATATGACAAACCAGAAAATGAAAGCTTAAAATATGGAAGGATGGGGTCTTTTACAACTTGTCATAGTCTTGTAAAAATACATCAAACTTCTGTAAGCCAAGAACATATTTCAGTGTGTTCTATCAAGAGAATGAGGAAAATAAACAGCTAGAGAAACACAGAAATAAAACTCACATTTGACATATCCAGAAATAAAACTCAAACACTACATCTGAAGTAAATCTTAATCTATTATGTTTTAGATATAGCTACCTAGTAATTACATATTGCACTTTGAGAGAAAAAAATTCTCAGACTCCTCCTTGCTTCACAAAAGTACAACAGTATTTCAAACTCCAGGTCACACAGAGATGAACTCACACATGTACAAAAGTTCATGCATGCCCTAACAATAAGGAGTAGCCAGGGACCAAGCCTACCTCGGCAGAGAAGACATCGAAGAGCATCACAGTAGACCAAGGTTGGCTTCTATGAAAATGATATCCTCATCTAATTGCAGTTAAAGGCATTTTCCCACAGAGTAAATACTAACTTCTGGTGCCTATCTCTTCACTTTCTGGTTTCTAACCAGTAACGATTAAAAATCCCCTGGGGGGACCGCTGTCCTTTCAATTCAGATCCAATATGAAGTAGTTTCTACCTTTTAAATAAGAAAAATTTAAGATTAGCATACTTCCAATGCAGAGTTAACTACTAGGGGCGGGGGCCGGAGGGGGAGGGTGTTGGTGGATGGAGAGAGGAGGATGGGAGAGAAGCAGGGAAAAGTTTAATGCAGGCAATTAAGAAAACTCAGCAAAGTCCATGTCTTAAATGGTCTTCTTCACATATATTTTTAAAACCAAATCAGTAAACAGTAATTACTCTGAGAAAAGCTCCTGACTTCTTCAGCCAAAGAACAACATAATTTAGTACCAGGAATCCCAGCCCTTGTTACAACTTCTCACATCATACAGACTGTATACAACTATGTTTTAACCTTATCTCATTCCATAGATACAGGGACTCTTTAACCTGTTGCTTGCTTGTATGAATGCTCAGTCATGTCTGACTCTTCGCGACCCCATGGACTGTAGGCCACAGGCCTCCTCTGTCCATAGGACTATCCTGGCAGAGTGAGTTGCCATTTCCACTTCCAGAAGATCCTCCCGACCTAGGGATCAAACGCCCTATCTCCTGACTGGTAGGCAGATTCTTTACCACTGAGCCACTTGGGAAGCCCATTTACCCTGTTGCTGCTGCTACTGCTGCTAAGTCACTTCAGTCGTGTCCAACTCTGTGTGACCCCATAGACGGAAGCCCAACAGGCTCCCCCGTCCCTGGGATTCTCCAGGCAAGAACACTGGAGTGGGTTGCCATTTCCTTCTCCAATGCATGAAAGTGAAAAGTGAAAGTGAAGTCGCTCAGTCGTGTCTGACTCTTAGTGACCCCATGGACTGCAGCCCACCAGGCTCCTCTGTCCATGGGATTTTCCAGGCAAGAGCACTGGAGTGGGTTGCCACTGCCTTCTCCGATTTACCCTGTTATACATATCCAAATCTTAATGAAGTACTTTAGGATCTCCCTTAATCTGAGTATCTGAGAAAATGAATGTACAATAGGCCAGTCAACAAATATTTATTAAACAATAATTATGTGCAAGGCATTCATATAAAGTTTAAGGCCAGTCAATACTTTTGGGGTGTGTTGCTACACACTAATATAAATAATACCTTTCTTACAAAATATCAACATGTCTGAAATTAAAGCTCCTACTTCAAATGACACAAGACAGTTAAGATAAGCAAGTGTTCATGAATGTGTGGTTGACCCTTCCCTCAAAATGTGGAAAATATTACTGAGATTTCATTCTGACAAGAAAATGAAAACTTATACCTAGTTGTCTATGTAATATTCAGTGAACTCTGCAGTATAAGGGTATTTCAGCATAAAAATAATAACCTTTGCTTTGATGAAATGAATAAGCCAAAGAAGCAATATTAATTTGAAGGCATACATGTCTATTAACAGTACAATTTAGAATGTAACAAGTATCACATACTGTGTATTTAATGTGGTAGTTGTAATTTTTAAAGACTTAAACATTCAGGGTCTAGTCTGTTGAAAATAAATAACAGTTACCATTTTATTACTATTATTTACTAAATGCTTACTATGAACCAAACAGTATTCGGCATTTTAGTTATCTTTTTGTTGTTTATGTTCACAACAGTCACTGAACTAATTGCACTCCCACCTTATAAATGAAGAAATACATTCAAATGATTAAACAATTTGTTCTAGTTAATACAGCTAATCAAACACAGAGACCAGATTCAAAGCAACCAAATCAATCTCACTTTATAGCAGTGTGTCTCCTGCAAGGATGGCCCATAGGTTGGGTGCCTGGTGTTGGTCTGGGAAGTAACCAAATTAAAAACATGCCTGCCTAGTTCCCTGACCAAAGTTTCCATCTGAATGAACTGTGGCTGTGGCAGATGTCATGATTCATTGCACTGGGGGGCGGGGGAACTATTCTTCTGTTCTCTTACTTCTGTGTGGGGGCTTTCACTTCTTGCAAGGAAGAATACAATACTAGAATCCTTACTACATTTCACAATTCATCCTTACTAGTACTAAAGCTCAACAATTTTTTCCCACATTTGGGATTCCCTGGTGGCTCAGATGGTAAAGAGTCCGCCTGCAATGCAGGAGATGTGAGTTAGATCCTGGGTTGGGAAGAACCCCTGGAGAAGGAAATGGCAACCCACTCCAGTATTCTTGCCTGGGAAATCCCATGGACAGAGGAACCTGGCAGGCTACAGTCCATGAGGTCACATAGAATTGGACACAACTGAGCAACTAACCCTTTCACTTCACTTGGCTCCTCGTTTCTGTTCTCAATGAATTAAGAGCCTGGAAATGTGGAGAAGTGACTTCAACAGACCTTCCTGAAACTCCAACTGACATGTGCACCATAGTAAGAAACAGAGGAAGTTAGAGATCAAGCAGCTGTCATTAATGAAACACACTAACATCAAGAGAACCACAGGGAGGGATATTATCATCTACAAAATAAACCAGTAACATAATTCCTTTTGATACTGAACTACAAAGTTTCACAGATAATCTATCTTTGAATATGTACTTAATTTATGAAATCTTTAGACCATTTGGTCTAATACCCTGACCACTTTGGGAAAAAACTAAGTCAACACCACCCGCTTTGTTGTTGCTATGAAACTGAACTTGTATCTTCTAATCCCAAACTTTATAGTCTGGCCCATCATTCCCTTATTAATATACTTGCCTTCCTAGACTTGTGCTAACTCTTATGAGCCAAATCCGACCCTTTCCTCGTGTACAATGAATGCTCTTGACTCAGCTTTTCTCTGTTATTCTAGGAACACCCTTGGTTATACCCCCAAACATCTTGTAGCAATGTTCTCTATTCACTGGCTGATAAAGACCTGCCGGGCAGTAAGCAAAATGATCACGGCATACCAAGCAATTATAAGAACAGAGTAAAGGAAAAGAGAAAGAAAGCAACAGGATTGTGGGAAGGAAATGAGAAAGGAGAATGCAATGCTCCATGATCTGACTGACCAATCTGTTTTTTCTCAATCAGTATACATACACCCTCAGGCACAAACTGAGGCGTGCTGGGGATACACTAAGACAATGAAGGTGTCTCAGACACGGTGTCAGTCCTCTTCATTCACCCCAGTCTTCCAAAATTAATAGACCCGCAGGATTTTTTTTTCTCTTCTGAGAGTGAAATAGTACTACATTTATATAATCAGTATGCAATAGAAGGCAACATTCACATGACTTCTTAATATAAAACAGAATTTAAGAAATTTCCAAGTTGCTCTGAGGTATATTCAAAGGGTAGTCGTACTCTCCTCTGTGAGGTTCTTTTCAGGTAGTTTAAGAAGCCCTATTTTATACAAATTTGGGAGGGTAAAATCCCAACAGTTTGATCTGCCTGCCTAACAACCTTTCCAGAAAGAGTAGATCACTCCCTCTACAGTGTTTATACAGCATTTTACATGACTTTATATTCTTACTTAAGCATTTATCAATCACATAATAACTTATGTGTCTACCTCATCAATTACAACTAATTCCTCCTGGACAGCAACCATATGTCTATTTGTCTTTTATTTAGAACTCCTAGGAAAATGTCAAGAACATAGTACACCACCTCACATTTGTTGGGGTAAACTGACACATTTCAAAGACCAAATAATTTCTCTAGCAAGATCATGTCAACACAGAATCTTTTAATATGTTAATCACATTAGACAACCTATACAAATACCTAACCCAAATCCACTTTACCACTATAATGGGATTTGAAATATTAATCCACTCACCCATAGTCAAGAAACTACATTCCATAGACTTAATATAAAAACAAAAGCTGAACACTTACTGCACACAGTTCTTTTATATAAAGTATACCCTTTCAAATCAGAAAATTTCTGGTCCTGCAAAAACAAAACTATGATTAAAAACCTTTACAAATGATGACTGTCATTCTGTTCATCCCAGGACATCTTATTAAGGACAACAGATCTTAAGATATAACAAATCAGAATTGCAGTGTGTTTGTTTAGCTTTAATTGCCCATGCTCGACTTACTTCTAGTGCTATTCTTTAAACCTATTTGGTTCTCCAGAGGGCAAGTATAACTACATTATGCAGAGTCTCAAAGAAAACTTTAATTACTTCGGTGGGAAAAAAAGGCTACAATGCCTATGATCTTTCTAGGTTTTCAAAGATGATCAGAATTCTCAAGATAGTGTCAATGAAAAATGAATGAGTAACTAATTTCAAAAAGATAAGCAACATTTTCTCCCATGTTTTAAAAAGGGTTCTATTTAATTTAGTAGAAAATTTGCATGTTCTAATATTACCATCTGAAAATTTTAATGTCATATATTTTATTAAACATGATGCATACCTGAATGTACACATTTCCATTTAAAAATATACTACAGGCTACCAATACGGTGACTAAGTGGCATTTTATTAATGCCCCTAGAGTACTGACAAAAACACAATTAATAAATATTTGATTAATTAAGTCAACAAATATTTAAGCTTCTTCTTATATCCATACACTGTTCTAAGCATAGGCTATGACAAGTCTAACACATAAAACCCTTGCCTTTTGTAGTCTTTAGTTTTGTGAAAAGGCAGAAATTCAACGAATAAACCCACAGATCTATACTCATCAAATGCTGCAAGTAGAATGAAGGAAAAGAGTCAGGTGATATTAGTGGTGGCAGGGGTTGGGGGTAATCCCGCTTTAGACTGGAACACTAAGGATGCCTCTCTAAAAACAGGACACTTGAGATTAAGATTTCACATTCAACGATTTGAAGAAAAGATCATTTCAGATTATGGGAGCAGCATGTGGGAAAGTTCTAAGGCAGGTTTCAGAAATTGAAGAGTCAGCCTAACTTGATCACAGAAAACCAAAGGAAGAGTAGATTTCTTAGAATCTGGTAAGGGACAAGATTGTATACAGCTTTGTACCACATTTAAGGGTTTAAGGCTTTACTCTAGGCGCACTAAAAAAATCTAAAATGAAGCATTATAGGTGAGGTGTATGCAAGAAAGACCAATATACAGAATGCCAGAAGGCCTTGGCCCTACATCAAAAGCTTGGTAAATAAAGGTACAAATAGATTTCCACTTAACATGTTAAAAGGTATTTGTGTTATGTTTGCATGATTCCCTATTTTGAACAACTTTTTCAAATAATCCATCATCTACCAGACATGATCACACTCCTCCCTTTCCCTTTACACATTCACATTAGCAGAGCTACAGCTGAGCAATAAAGTGGTTAACAACAAAGGAGACTAGAAGTACATGGATATGCAAAAAGATCACAAATTACAAATGTTGGTGAGGATGTGGAGAAAAGAGAACCCTTCTACACTGTTGGTGGGAAAGTAAATTGGTACAGCCACTGTGGAAAAGGGTATAGAGGTTTCTCAAAAAACTAAAAATAGAACTACCATGTGACCCAGAAATTCCACTCCTGGGTATGTATCAGAAAAAAGCAACTCACTAATCAGAAAAGATACATGACCTCCAATGTTCATAGATGCATTATTTACAATTGCCAAGATACAGAAACAATCTAAGTGTCCATCAATAGATGAATGGATAAAGGAGAGGTGGTATACACAATGGAGCGATACTCAGCCACAAAAAGAATGAAATGCTACCATTTGCAGCAACATGGGTGGACTTGGGGAGCATTATGCTAAGTGAAATAAGTCAGAGAAAAGACAAACACTGTATGGTATCACAAGTGGAATCCAAAGTATAAAACAAACTAGTGAATAAAAAAAAAAAAAAAAAACACCCAGACACATAGATATAGAGAACAAACTAATGGTTACCAATAGTGGAAGGGAAGAAGGGAAAGACAAGAAAAGAGCAGTCGATTAAGAAGTATGAACTATAATGCTATGTATAAAATAAATAAGGTACATGGATATACTGCATAACATGGGGAATATAGCCATTATTTTATAATAATTATAAATGGAGTAGAACCTTTAAAAATTGTGAAACTATGTTGTACACCTGAAACATATAATTTACCTAATATTGAATATCAACTGTACCTCAAGGGAAAAAAAGGACATGGAAATGTAATGACAAATTGGGAAATCACCCTCTGCATAAACGAACTCAGTTGTTCTTCTGAAGGTTAGGGTGGAATGGGAGCAGGGCTCTATGCAGAAGATACGGACATTCTGAAACTGCTTAAATTTTAACCATATGAATCCATCACTTTTATATCAAAACATCAACTATCATTATTACATCTCTCACTAGGAAGCAGCTTAAACTGATTTAACGTCTTGCCAAAACATCACCAAGTCTTTCAGAAATCTTTTCTTCTTAATTTTAATGACAATGAAAAAGTATTAGCCATTGTTTTGTGAGATTATCCTCACATCTTCATCTACCTGAAACTCAACTATGTAGAAATTTCCTTGGGAGTTTTTACCTGCAATAGTCTATTTGATAAACATTTTTCATTATTAAATGTACACTTTTCATCTCTACCAAAACGAGTTTGAGCTTTACAGAGGTCAACATTTAATTCTACTGAAATTTTTTTTAATTTTAAAGTAAAGGTACACTGTTTTCCACCTGTAAAAATCTGTCCTAGATAAATATCCATTAATACCAGAAAATACAATGACAAGAACACTAGATTTGCTTTCATTGGAGGTGGTGGTGTAGTCTCTAAGTCGTGTCTGACTCTTGTGACCCCATGGATTGTAGCCCACCAAGCTCCTCTGTCCATGGGGATTCTCCAAGGCAAAAATACTGGAGTGGGTTGCCATTTCCTTCTCCAGGGGATCTTTCCGACCCAGGGACCAAAACACATCTCCTGTACTGCAGGCAGATTCATTACCACTGAGCCACCAGGAAAGCAAGGGAGATCCAGATTCTATCCAACAGTAAGGAAACAGTTCCATAAGTTATGTAGTATTATGCTGCCAAATAATTGTCACAGAAAAATATCCAAAATACACTATCCATTGCAAGCTCATTTCTTTTATTTTTAAATGTGTGTATTTAGTAAACAATGAATGAGGAGATTTCACTTTTTACTTGTACTCTTAAATATATTACAATGATTACATACTACCCAGGATTTTAAAATAAAGGTGGAAATTTTCAGGAAATAATTATTTGAATGTACAATTTTACATCTTTTTAAAAATTCATTTCAATAAGTAAAACCTAAAACAAATAAAATTCTAAATTACCCTTCAAGTACTTTTAAGCACCATAGTTTTCAAAGCAAACTGCATACAATTTTCTGCCTCTCAGCTGGATATTTTCTTAGTGAACAGCAGCTAGCCAGTAAGCTCTGAAGCTAGAGCTAAAAGACTGTAAGGCATCTCCAGGTCTCCTTTCATTTCTCAGATCACTAACAGGTGGATGGCCCAGAGCACTGACACATCCCTCCTGATGCCTCCTATTTCTACAATCACGTTTCAGTGGAGCCCATCATGAATCCTAAGCAGTCAAGAATCACTGCTTTATACAGAAAATGTCAACGTGAGCAGGCCAAGATTGCCACCATAACTCCACCCCAACCTTGAGTGACTGTGGGATCAACTTCCACACCGCTAAGGCTGAGCATCTTCTTAAATAAGCTGGGAATTCTTAGCATACAACTGCCAGGATGAGAAACGAAATACCCTGACGACCACAAACTGAAGAAGTAAACAAAGAGCAGTAGATCATACTCAGGGTACTGGATCTATAAATAAATCCTGAGGAGAGTACAAGAGATTAACACTGCAGGGCTTCGTGAAACTTCTCTACTACAAGAGACTCTAGATTAGAACAGCTGCCAGGAGACTTCAGATTTTAAAATATGTTTAAGATGGAACACCATAGGCCTATCTGCTCAGCCTCAATCTACTATTAACTGTGAACAGTACTTGGCATCTGGAAAGAGGAGAGGAAGTAAGGGGAAGAGGTGTTACATGCCAGGAAACTTTATTTTTAACTAGATATATTTGTGTATTTATTAAACATTTTACCAAGAGAAAATGCTCATATGGTACCAACGTGATTTTTAAAATTCAATTAAGACTGAAAATATAAATATTCCTAAAAATCATACACAAGTTAGTGTGAATAAGTTTAACAGAAATTTTCTAGAGGGAATGTGGTAAAGAGCAGTGACTGATAACAATTATATGAAATGATGGGATAATAAATACTATATACTAACACAGGTCAAGCCCTACTCCAAGCCCTTTTTATATTATATATATCAACTTATTTAACCATCACACATTATAACCCTTCTTTTACCAAAAAGGAACCTGAGGCACAAGAGCTTATTTTAACTTTCACAAAACCACAGTGATTAAATGATGGAAGCAGGATTTTAACAGTCTGATTCTAAGGGACTTCCCTAAGAAAGAGAAAGGCGTGAAAATAATAGCATAACAGGAAAATGAACAACTTCATTTAAAAAGTGGGGTAAAATAGATTATCTCAAAGAACTTAACAGATAGCAAATAAATACATAAAAAGATGCTCCACATCTAAGTCATCAGGGAAATGCAAACTGAAACAATAAAATACCTCTATACACCTATTAGAAGGACTGAAATCCAGAATACTGACAACACCAACTGCCGACAAGAACATGATGTAACAGAAATTCAGTCATTTCCGGCAGGAATACTAAATGATATGGTCATTCCAGAAGACAATTTGGTGGTTTCTCACAAAACTAGCCATATGATCCAGTGATCACACTCCTTGTTATTTACTCAAAGGAACCAAAAAGGTATGTCCACACAAAACCTGCACATGTATATTTGCAACAGCTTTATTTATATTTACAGAAATGTATAAGTAACCAAGATTCCTACAGTAGATGAATTCATAAATAATCTAGACAATGGACTATTAGTAAGTGCTAAAAAGAGACAGCATATTAAAAACCAGAGACATCACTCTTCTGACAAAGGTCCATCTAGTCAAAGCTATGGTTTTTCCAGTAGACATGTACAGAGGTGAGAGTTGGACCATAAAGAAGGTTGAGCACTGAAGAATTGATGCTTTCAAACTGTGGTGTTGGAGAAGACTCTTGAGAGTCCCTTGGACTGCAAGGAGATCCAACCAGTCCATCCCAAAGGAAATCAGTCCTGAATACTCATTGGAAGGACTGATGCTAAAGCTGAAACTCCAATACTCTGGCCACCTGATGCAATGAATGGACTCATTGGAAAAAACCCTGATGCTGGGAAAGATTGAGGGCAGGAGGAGGAGGGGGAAACAGAGGATGAGATGGTTGGATGGCATCATAGACTCAATGGACATGAGTTTGAGCAAACTCTGGGAGACAGTGAAGGACAGGGAAACCTGGTATGCTGCAGTCCATTCAGACATGACTGAGTAACCATGACTGAGTAACTGAACAACAACAATCAAGACATGGAAGTACTTCAAATTCATAATACTAAGTGAAAGAAGCAAATGTGAAAAGACTACTTACTGTAAGATTCCAACTATGCAACATTCGAGAAAATACAAAATTACTGATGGCAGAAGAAAAATAAGTGGTGGTCAGGTGGGATGGAGGATGAAAAAGCAGAACATGGGGGATTTTTAGGGCAGTAAAACTATTCTGTATGATACTATAGTGGCAGATATATGTTGCTATACATGCACACTCATAAACTGTACAACACTAAAAGTGGATTCCAATGTACACTATGGACTTTGGGGATGATTATGTATAACCTAAGTTCATCAATGGTAACAAATGTACCACTCTGATGTCTGATGCTGACAGTGAAGTAGGCTCTGCATGGAGGATATGGCAGGAGAGGTCTATGGAAACTGTACTTTCTGCTCAAATTTGCTAGGAACCTAAAACTTCTCTGAAAAATCATCTATTCAAATATTTTAAAGAAATAGAAATAATAGTATCATGAGGTTAAAAGAAAAAAAATAAAGCAGGGCTGCCTGTGTAACTTGAGTCGTGTTGCCACTTTTTGCCCAAGCTTTACTTACATTTCAAACGAATAGATAATCATGGCCCTTTCTGGCCAAGCATCTTTAGGAGTTCGAAATTTCTAAGAATGCCAGGTTGCGAGTAAGGATGTTAGCTGCTCCAGGATCAGCATGTTCAAATTCACCAACTGAGTACTTCTAATAAAGTTTTCCACACATCTTTGGTTTTCTTACTGTGCTACCAAATTTTAATTCCTATGACATAGAGTTTTCTCCCTCACTTGACATCGTGGACAGCTCCTATGAAATCCTTTATAAGAATTTCCATTCAAAGAGATTCTGTTCTTTTTTAACACTTTTCCCTTTGGCATTTTACAGGCTGTAAGACTGAGGAAAGGCCCAAATCAAAAGAAAAAAAAGAGAGAGAGAACAAAGGATACATACCATCTATCACTTAAGCCAAGTTCCAACAGTACTTCTACTTACATTCCAAGGGCCTGAACTTGGTTATATGACCATGCCAGCTTTCAAAAAGGGCTGGGAGATGTAGTCATTATTATCAATGACCATGAGCCCAGCTTAAGAAGATATTACTTCAGAAGAAAGGACAGACAGCTGTTGAGGAAAAATTAGCAGGCTCTGCCACATTCATGCTTACACCCTCACCGCAACGGCTAACATATCCAATAAATATTTTGAAATAAAAATTTCTAATAAATTAAACTGAAAAAAACAAACATTTACAGATTCTGTACAAGTTTAAATTCCTCAGTTTCAATATTCCTTCAGAAGCTAGTACCATCCTTGTTATATAAACTTATTTTTTAATATTTAAGAAGCAATTTAGTGTGCTCCATAAAAGAATAGGCCTTGGAATCCAGTTGTCTGAGTTTAAATCCCAATTCTGCAATTTACTAATAGTCAGACCTCAGGTGAGTAGCATAATTTCTCTGTGCCTCAGGTTTCTCATATGCAAAATGATGATAATAATAATAATACCAACCTTCTCTGGTTATTTGCATGTATGAATACATGTGTTAAACTTAGATCAGGAATTGACACATAGAAAGCACACAGTAAATGGCAAGCCACTATTACTCGCCAGCATTACGAGCCAACTAATCGTACCACGGCCTTTCCATTATCCTCCAGAGTTTATCATATCCCAGGACATGAAGATCACTTTTACTTTTGATCTACCTTTTGAAATCAAGGCAATTGTTTCAATCTTTTGATCCTGAGACATTTAATTTTTCATAACTTTGTTTATACTATTTGACCCCAACAATAATGCCTTTCTATTTCCTCCTGTTTATCTAATGCCTACAACCTCATCTCAAATCTCACGTTCTCCACAAAATCTTCACTGTTTATCTAATTCTGGTTAAATAGTACGCAGAGATCATCTTCAAACACCTGCACTCTCAGCTCCTCACTCCTTGCCCCACGATGAGTGGTGGCTAAAAGTAAAGGAAAATGGCCAGACTCTCTTCAAATACTTCAACCCAAACAACATACTACCGTGAAGTGAATGCAGCAGCAGATACAAGAATCTGTCATCTACTAAGGCAGACATTAAAGGAACTCACAAAATGCAAAACCATGCTTTCTCACTAAATTGTTTTTAGAAATACTTTCCAATAAAATGTATGTCATTTATGTCAACATGCAATGGATTTCTTACCATTATTGTTAATGAACAAATAAGCATTCTAAATTATCAATTTTGCTTCCTAATTGAATAAATATCCCCATATACACATTCAACATCTTACCTCTGGTCATGCTACTCCCTTTACCTAAAGCCCCCTTCTCTCTCATCTGGCTATACCTAGACACTACCATGCCTCCAAAACTGAGCTCAAATCATACCTCTTTCATCATCTCCTACCCCTCCTAATGCAAACAATTTCTTCCTACTTGAACTGCCAATGCACTTTATCTGAACCTCTCTCAAGATTAACACCTCTTATCTTCCTCAAGGGCAGATTACTATTCATCTTGTTTTTCCAGCTCAGGCTCACAGTGGGCATAAAATGAATGCTTTTGCAATGAATACTTCTAAAACTTAACAACGGTGGCAAATTGTATTTCAAAGAACAAGAAAAAAGGAAATAAAGACAAATATAAAATGACTTTTATAAACCAAGAATGGGTAGGCAAACGTAACTACAGATTAAAAGAGGATCTAAGATGACACTGGGTCCAACTTCTGACCTAAATTATCCCCTCAAAGTGTTTCTCCCAGTAAGATTTCCTAGTTATTAAGAAGAAAAAGAAATTATAGCTACCAAAGCAGAAATGGAATTTATTAAAATATATCTTCAGAAAAGCAAGGAACTGGACTTGTAAAAGGCCACACAGCCGAGGCTATGTCTGAAAGTAAGCCTCAACCTTTCCAGTGACGACACCGCTGCCACTGGCACAGATGTGAGAGCTCGTACCGCCCACATTACCGACAGTCTAGACACTGGGTGGATGCCACACTTAGAATCAGTGCCCCTGCTGCTTCTTAAACTAAACAAGATAGTGGCTACTGCTACCAACCCTCAATGGAAGGGATTTGTTCCCAGGGTCATCTTTATATTACAAGCTTCTAGTCCAAAACTGGATATAGGTATTTGACTGATAGAACCCAGGTATGTATCCATGCCCTAAATGAAAAGGGGCCTGGGAGTAAAGCACCTAACATTTTCAGCTTCTCTAGTAAAAAGATGGCTCTGCCTCATAAATTGGGAAAATTTGCCAAATACAGGCAAGGGGTTCAAATGCTGGAAAGCAAAAAATGAGAAATATTCACTATTCAACCCTTATTGATGGCACTCAAGCAACCACACTACCCTAAATTGCAACGATCAAAACCATATAATACTTACAGTGCTGTATCACAGATAACTTCTTAGTGATAAGGAAAAAAATAAACTTTTAACAGAACAACTCAATTCTGTTACCACTTTACCCAGTGATCAATCTCAGCATCACTAAGAGTAGGACAATGAGACATGTGCCTCCAGACACAACCATTATGACCCATACAGCACAAACCATAAATACCGGTGCCCAAAATGTTTTAGCTTAAATAAACCTTCTTCAGATCTAGCTTTCAGCTTATAGGAAACAGGAAACAATGAAATAAGTCAGACAAATTCAAAACATGGAATATCTTACAGGACAGTTGGCTAGATGTCTGTATTGTCAAGAGAAGAAAAGGGGCAAAGTGGGGAGATGTATGTAGGTTAAAGTGTATGTGGGGAGAAGGCAATGGCACCCCACTCCAGTACTCTTGCCTGGAAAATCCCATAGATGGAGGAGCCTGGTAGGCTGCAGTACATGGGGTTGTGAAGAGTCGGACACGACTGAGCGACTTCACTTTCACTTTTCACTTTTAAGCACTGGAGAATGGCAACCACTCCAGTGTTCTTGCCTGGAGAATCCCAGGGACAGGGGAGCCTGGTGGGCTGCCATCTATGGGGTCGCACAGAGTCGGACACGACTGAAGCGACGTAGCAGCAGCAAGAAATTTACAACTAAATGCAACTGCATAGTCCTTGATTAAATCCTGCTTTGAACAAGCCAGCAGTATAAAAGACATTGTTTAGGACTGAATTGTGGCCCCCACTCCCACCACAAAAAAAATTATACATATCTTGAAGCCCTAACCCCCAGTACCTCAGAATGTGACTATTTTTGGAGATAGGGCCTTTAAAAAGGTAAGTTAAAAGGAGGCCATTAGGGTGGGTCCTAATCTAATCTGACTGGTGCCCTTGTAAGCAGGAAATTCAGACACACAGAAACACCAGGGATGCACGCAGAGAGAAGAGACCACGTGAGGACACACAGAGAAGCAGCCACCTGCAAGCCATGGAGAGATCCTCAGAAGCAATACACTGATTTTGGATTTACAGTCTCCAAACTCTGAGAAAATAAATCCTGTCCTTTAAGCCACCTGGTATGTGGTATTTGGTTATGCAGCTCTAGCAAACTAACACAAACATTTTGGGTATAACTGGCAAAATTTTAATTCAGGCTGGGTTTCTGATGATATTAAGAAATTGTTAATTTAGTTAGGTATGATAATGTGATAATGTGATTATAGTTATATAAGAAAATGTTCTTACTTTTGAGAGATACATTCAAGTAATTAGGGATAAAAATAAACCAGTTTCTGTAACTTGCAGTGCTACACCCAAAAAAAGAGATTAAGCAAAAATGAGAAACATAATTTAGATTACTATGTGGATATTAAGTAAACTATTTTCTTTCTCATGAATTTCAAATTTTCCATAGTGAAAAGTTAAAAGAAAACATACCTATATGACACTGACTGTGAAAGCTGGGCCGTCAAGAAGGCAGAACACCAAAGAATTGAGGCCTTCAAACTGTGGTGCTAGAGAAGACTCCTGAAAGTCCCTTGAACAGCAAGGAAATCAAACCAGTCAATCTTAAAGGAGATCAACCCCAAATATTCACTGGAAGGACTGATGCTGAAGCACCAGTATTTTGGTCATCTGATGCGAACAGACGACTCACTGGAAAAGTCCCTGATGCTGGGAAAGATCTAGGGCAGGAGAAGAAGATGTCAGAGGATGAGATGGCTGGCTACATCAACAATGCAATGAACAGGAACTTGGGCCAACTCTGGGAGATGGTGAGGGACAGGGAGGCCTGGAGAGCTGCAATCCATGGGGTCACAAAGAGTCGGACATGACTGGGTGACTGGACAGCATGATACTGACTGAAAGGGGACAAACTGATCATACAATATAACAGAGATCCCAGAAATAAATGCCCACAACTAAAGACTCAAATGAGGAACAAAAGTAATAGGGAAAATTATTCATTTCACAAATATTTATCAAGTGTATACTATGTGCCAAGCACTGTGCATACAGAGGTAAACAAAAGAGACATGGTCCTGCCCCTAAGGGGCTTATAATCTAACAGAGGAAAGACATGTAAAAACAAAGTAAATACAGTAAGCACAAACGGAAGAAAAACAAATAAAATCTAAGATTTTCGAAACAATCACATTTTTTTAAAGGGAGCTCCTCAGGGTTCTATTCCGAGTCTCTTCAACTCTACCCACTTAATCTCAATTAGTACATTTCAAACCCAGACATCTTTCTCACATTTTATACCATTTGTCAAGCTGCCTACAGACATCTACAATGTCAAACTTTGAGCTCATATTTTCTTCCCCCAAAACACTGCTCCTCCTCTAATCCCTCTTGGTAAACCTGCCCAAGAATTATGACTCCTCTCTCACTCCTAAATCAAACATATCAAAAGTCCCAATGATTTTGTCTCATAAAAACTTAAGCTTCACTGCTCCCATCCTACTTCAGTTACCTGGATTACTGTAACAATTTTCTAAATTGTATTCCATACTCTAGCCTACTTCTCTCCAAATCAACTCTACACACCCATGCCAAAATAATCTCTCTAGAACAAAATCTAATGTGTGTCTCAGATGGTAAAGAATCCACCTCCTCTAAAGTCAGGAACAAGACAAGGGTGCCCACTTTCACCATTACTATTCAACATAGTTTTGGAAGTTTTGGCCACAGCAATCAGAGCAGAAAAAGAAACAAAAGGAATCCAAATTGGAAAAGAAGAAGTAAAGCTCTCACTGTTTGCAGATGACATGATCCTCTACATAGAAAACCCTAAAGACTCCACCAGAAAATTACTAGAACTAATCAATGACTATAGTAAAGTTGCAGGATATAAAATCAACACACAGAAATCCCTTGCATTCCTATACACTAATAATGAGAAAACACAAAGAGAAATTAAGAAAACGATTCCATTCACCATTGCAATGGAAAGAATAAAATACTTAGGAATATATCTACCTAAAGAAACTAAAGACCTATATATAGAAAACTATAAAACACTGGTGAAAGAAATCAAAGAGGACACTAACAGATGGGAGAAATATGCCATGTACATGGATTGGAAGAATCAATATAGTGAAAATGAGTATACTACCCAAAGCAATCTATAGATTCAATGCAATCCCTATCAAGCTACCAACAGTATTCTTCATAGAGCTAGAACAAATAATTTCACAATTTGTATGGAAATACAAAAAACCTCGAATAGCCAAAGTGATCTTGAGAAAGAAGAATGGAACTGGAGGAATCAACCTACCTGACTTCAGGCTCTACTACAAAGCCACAGTTATCAAGACAGTATGGTACTGGCACAAAGACAGAAATATAGATCAATGGAACAAAGTAGAAAGCCCAGAGATAAATCCACACACATATGGACACCTTATCTTTGACAAAGGAGGCAAGAATATACAATGGATTAAAGACAATCTCTTTAACAAGTGGTGCTGGGAAATCTGGTCAACCACTTGTAAAAGAATGAAACTAGAACACTTTCTAACACCATACACCAAAATAAACTCAAAATGGATTAAAGATCTCAACATAAGACCAGAAACTATAAAACTCCTAGAGGAGAACATAGGCAAAACACTCTCTGACATACATCACAGCAGGATCCTCTATGACCCACCTCCCAGAATATTGGAAATAAAAGCAAAAATAAACAAATGGGACCTAATTAACCTTAAAAGCTTCTGCACATCAAAGGAAACTATTAGCAAGGTGAAAAGACAGCCTTCAGAATGGGAGAAGATAATAGCAAATGAAGCAACTGACAAACAACTAATCTCGAGAATATACAAGCAACTCCTACAGCTCAACTCAAGAAAAATAAATGACCCAATCAAAAAATGGGCCAAAGAACTAAATAGACATTTCACCAAAGAAGACATACAGATGGCTAACAAACACATGAAAAGATGCTCAACATCACTCATTGTCAGAGAAATGCAAATCAAAACCACTATGAGGTACCATTTCACACCAGTCAGAATGGCTGCGATCCAAAAGTCTACAAGTAATAAATGCTGGACAGGGTGTGGAGAAAAGGGAACCCTCTTACACTGTTGGTGGGAATGCAAACTAGTACAGCCACTATGGAGAACAGTGTGGAGATTCCTTAAAAAACTGGAAATAGAACTGCCTTATGATCCAGCAATCCCATTGCTGGGCATACACACTGAGGGAATCAGAAGGGAAAGAGACACGTGTACCCCAATGTTCATCGCAGCACTGTTTATAATAGCCAGGACATGGAAGCAACCTAGATGTCCATCAGCAGATGAATGGATAAGAAAGCTGTGGTACATACACACAATGGAGTATTACTCAGCCATTAAAAAGAATACATTTGAATCAGTTCTAATAAGGTGGATGAAACTGGAGCCTATTATACAGAGTGAAGTAAGCCAGAAAGAAAAACACCAATACAGTATACTAACGCATATATATGGAATTTAGAAAGAGGGTAACAATAACCCTGTGTACGAGACAGCAAAAGAGACACTGATGTATAGAACAGTCTTATGGACTCTGTGGGAGAGGGAGAGGGTGGGAAGATTTGGGAGAATGGCATTGAAACATGTAAAATATCATGTATGAAATGAAAAAAAAAGAAAGAATCCACCCACAGTGCAGGAGACCTGGGTTCAATCCCTGGGTTGGGAAGATCCCCTGGGGAGAGCACGACAACCCACTCCAGTATTCTGGCCTGGAGAACCCCCATGGGCATGGCAGGCTACAGTCCATGGGTTCACAAAGAGTCAGACATGACTGAGCAACTAAACACAGCACAGCATTCTTAGAATAAAGCCCTCATCTTAAATGATCTGTAAGACCCACCATCACCTGGCCCTTGCTTACCTTTAAGCCTCATGTGTTCACCACGTGCTCTCCCCGTTCCTTCAAATACACTGCTGTCCACTTACTTCTTTCACTCTTCAGATCTGCTATGTTCTTCCCTGCTTCTGGACCTTCATATCTGCTCTCAATCTCCAGGACTCGCACATCATCTTCCCTGGCTAACTCCTACTCCTTCTGATTGTAGAATCTCTCCTCTGGCTAAGGTGCCCCTCCTCTGAGCTAGCCCTGCAGCTCAAATGGCCTATCACTATACTTATCACAGAGCACAGTAATTGCCTAACTCCTCCCTAAACTATAAAATCTATGATGGCAGGGTATCTCTGTTATTAGTACCTAGTATATCAAAGCCCCTGATTGGATATATTAACTGTATCAACAATAATTACTAAATTGATCTTCATTTTCATATGATTTATCTTCAGTTGGACCCCAAAATTGCATCTTTTTCAATCCAAAAAGTCCTGACATGTTATTCTGTGGGAGGATTACTTAAGATTTAGAAAACTGTCAGAACTTCTTACAAGTGCATTTTATTTTCACTTCAAATATGAAACTTAAAAGTTCCAGTTTTCAAAGCAGAGTAGTTACAATCCTATTTCAACTTCCCTCCTTATTCTCATTTCCTTGACCTCTCAAACATTATATCAATAAGTCTCTGATAGGGAAAGACCTTTCCAGATATATGCAGAAAGATGTTTCACTGCAGAAATGCCTTTTTTTTCCTTCACCACAGCTACTGATTTGCGGGACCTCAACCAGGGATCAAACCCAGGCCGCTGGCGGTGAAAATATGGAGTCCTAACCACTGGATCATCAGGGAAATCCAGAAATGCTGTTATTTCTAAAACTAAAAAAATGTTAACTCAACAAATCATCCTTCTATCGAAGGTAAAAAAGCAGTATCCAGTATTGTGTTTTTGTTAAGTAAACATGAGTTTTTAATTACTCCTGCCAAACACTGAAGCATACTTCCTTCAAGCATCAGTCAAAAAAGTTCTGAAAAAAAATTAGACCATAAGAGTAATTTTCCTAGCTAAATAATTCTAGTTTTTAACTAAATTAAAAACAATTGTTGGAATTATTTGGGAGGTAGAGTGTCCCAACATTTCTCAACAACATTCAACTATAACCAAAATGTGTTACACTTAGGGTTGTCAGATAAAACATAAGGCACTCAGTTTAATGTTGACTCTCAGAAAAATAATTTTATTGTATTTGGAATATACATCCCAAATAGTGTACATATTTTTATTTGTTAAATCTGGCAACCCTAGTTATACTAACAAATTTATCATTGCTAGCAAAATCTGATTTTACTTATGCTTTTTTCATTATAAAAGTTACACAAATTTAGGGGGAAAAAAAGATCCATAATACTATTGAGCAAATACAGTTGGCATTTTAGTGCTTTCCTGATATTTTTCTTATAATTTTAAATGGTTACATTCACTCTTCCTTAAAATGATAGTCTTTCTAGTTATTTTTATGCTACATAATGGTTCTTGCAATAAGTGTACCATAAAGTCTCCTACTGTTGAAAATTTAAGTTGCTTCCAATAAGCCACTACTATAATATTAGTCTCCTGCAAACACCTGTTTCTTATCTTTGCCTTTTTTCTTCTGTAGTTATTTCTTTAGGATATTCTCAGAAGGAAAGCTACTGATGAGATTTATAAAACAATTATGAATAGTCTAAAAATTCTAGATACATCCTACCAAATTGCAATCCAGTAGCACTATCTGAATACGCCTGCTTTACTAATATCTAACCAGAATTACATATAACTGTTTTTGAAAAAATCTGAAATAAGTATAAAGAAGTATTCCATTTTGTTTTAGTCAGCATTTCTTTGATTACTGAGAAGATCACACATTCTTCTAACAGTTGCTTACAGGTTGTATATACTCTAATATTGACTGTCTGCTCTTTTCCTTTACCCATTTCAAAAATGTTTTTGTTCAATATAAAAAAAATTCACAAATGAAGACTAAAATAGCCCACTGTCTAAAATTCTAGTCACATGCACCAAAGTAAAAACTAGTTTATATCTACATTTCCAATTGCCTTCCAGAAATTACTACAAGTTACTTTTAATGTAAACTTTCATTTTATTTATATGTATATTATCTCAAAGTTCATTTCATAGAAATCATAACTCTCATAAATGAAATTAATTAAAAGAGATGACTAAAACAGAAGAACTGTACAAAAAAGATCTTCACGACCCAGATAATCACGATGGTGTATTCACTGACCTAGAGCCAGACATCCTGGAATGTGAAGTCAAGTGGGCCTTAGAAAGCATCACTACGAACAAAGCTAGTGGAGGTGATGGAATTTCAGTTGAGCTATTCCAAATCCTAAAAGATGATGCTGTGAAAGTGCTGCACTCAATATGCCAGCACATTTGGAAAACTCAGCAGTGGCCATAGGACTGGAAAAGGTCAGTTTTCATTCCAATACCAAAGAAAGGCAATGCCAAAGAATGTTCAAACTACCACACAATTGCACTCATATCACACACTAGTAAAGTAATGCTCAAAATTCTCCAAGCCAGGCTTCAGCAATATGTGAACCGTGAACTTCCTGATGTTCAAGCTGGTTTTAGAAAAGGCAGAGGAACCAGAGATCAAATTGCCAACATCCGCTGGATCATCAAAAAAGCAAGAGAGTTCCAGAAAAACATCTATTGCTGCTTTATTGACTATGCCAAAGCCTTTGACTGTGTGGATCACAATAAACTGTGGAAAATTCTTCAAGAGATGGGAATACCAGACCACCTGATCTGCCTCTTGAGAAATTTGTATGCAGGTCAGGAAGCAACAGTTAGAACTGGACATGGAACAACAGACTGGTTCCAAATAGGAAAAGGAGTTCGTCAAGGCTGTATATTGTCACCCTGTTTATTTAACTTATATGCAGAGTACATCATGAGAAACGCTGGGCTGGAAGAAACACAAGCTGGAATCAAGATTGCGGGGAGAAATATCAATCACCTCAGATATGCAGATGACACCACCCTTATGGCAGAAAGTGAAGAGGAATTCAAAAGCCTCTTGATGAAAGTGAAAGTGGAGAGTGGAAAAGTTGGCTTAAAGCTCAACATTCAGAAAACGAAGATCATGGCATCCGGTCCCACCATTTCATGGGAAATAGATGGGGAAACAGTGGAAACAGTGTCAGACTTTATTTTTCGGGGCTCCAAAATCACTACAGATGGTGACTGCAGCCATGAAATTAAAAGACGCTTACTCCTTGGAAGGAAAGTTATGACCAACCTAGATAGCATATTCAAAAGCAGAGACATTACTTTGCCAACAAAGTTTCGTCTAGTCAAGGCTATGGTTTTTCCTGTGGTCATGTATGGATGTGAGAGTTGGACTGTGAAGAAGGCTGAGCACTGAAGAATTGATGCTTTTGAACTGTGGTGTTGGAGAAGACTCTTGAGAGTCCCTTGGACTGCAAGGAGATCCAACCAGTCCATTCTGAAGGAGATCAACCCTGGGATTTCTTTGGAGGGAATGATGCTAAAGCTGAAACTCCAGTACTCTGGCCACCTCATGCGAAGAGTTGACTCATTGGAAAAGACTCTGATGCTGGGAGGGATTGGGGGCAGGAGGAGAAGGGGACGCCAGAGGATGCGATGGCTGGATGGCATCACTGACTCGATGGACTGAGTCTCAGTGAACTCCAGGAGTTGGTGATGGACAGGGAGGCCTGGGGTGCTGCGATTCATGGGGTCGCAAAGAGTCGGACACGACTGAGTGACTGATCTGATATGAAAATTTCCTGATATTTAGAGTAAATACCAGAAAGATCAGTTCAACTTAATACTTGGATATGCCACAGAACCTAATTTGATCAAAACAGAAATCATGTTGCAGATCTAATCTCTTTAATAATCTATATACACCAAAAAACTGAGTCTACAATCAGAGTTAACTCACCAATGCTGTCAGTAATCTTACAAATATAAATATGCACTACTGGTTTCAAGAGAAGAGTAAGAAAATAATTAAGTAGCTAAGCCCAACTTCATCAACACCATTAGAGCAGGACTCAAAGCTCACCACAAGCTAACAGCAGAGATTTTAGAAATAATCTAATTCAATCTCTTTCCTCTCCCATCCCCCACCCATTTTGCAATGGAAGAAACCAAGGCATAATGAAGTAAAATGAACTTTCAAGACAGTCATAAAGCTACTTAGGGGAAAGAATGTCTGTTTCATTCTACAGTAACAAAACTTTATTGAGTGAATTATTTGAAGCTCTAGAGATAACAGAAGTGATAAAAACCAGTTAAGTCCTTGCTCTCAAAGAGCATACAAGCTACTGGAGAATGGAAGAAAGGAAGGAAGGAGTAAAGAAAGGGAGAGGGGGGAGAAAGGAAAGAAGAAAGTTTCTATGACAGGGATAAGTATTCTGCATGAAAATACATAGGGCAACATGGCAGAGCAAGCCAAGAGCATCAAGAACCACTTCAGATTAGGTGGTTCAGGAAACACTCAAAAAAATTTTTTTAAGCAGAGATCTGAATGACAGAAGTCAGCAACAGGAAAATCAAAGGAGAGAGCAATCTGATTAGATTCCTTTATATCCAAATGTTAGTCAAGGCACAGCTGGAGGTGACAGGGAGAGTGGCAGTGCTTCTTTTGATCTAAATGTGCACCATTCTGCAGTAAAGATACTACATTTATACTAGATTTAATAATAAATACAGCACTAACTTGATGATCTGCTGCAAATGACACAAACTAAGATAAAATACTACCATAGGAAAACATCTAAATCATGATGATTTAACTTATTCTGCTTTGAAAGACACAGAATAATTAACCAACTTTTCAATTATCACATTTGAAGGTGACAAATAATTTTTTAAATTGTTAGAAGATATTAGTGAAGGAATCAGTACAAGATAATGCTAATAAAGATTCACAAATAAGATGGAAAAATCAACATTAGTCAGAAACTTCAGTTTCCAACTTTTCTATGCAAGTTTGACACTTGCATAACAACAGCCTAAGACTTTTTTTCCAGCAAAACTATTTACCTTAAATGACCCTAGGGATATTGGGCTCAGAAAATAAGATGTTTTAGTTAATAATTCTGCTTTTTTAAAAATTAGTTATTTTTAATACATGTATGTATCATTTTCCCCATTGCAATCAATTTCCTGAAATACATGGTTTTACTTCTTTACATTCCTCCACAGCACTTAACATGACGCCTTGCAAACAACAGAGAGATGTAATGAAATGACAGATCCCAACAGGAGTAGCAGTCATATAGATCTCAACAACTTGTGGCACTAAGCGGGTAAAGGATAGGTGGGGGGAGGCAGGGTGGGGGACACTTCGTTTCTAGAAATGTCTTAACACACTATCACAGAGGAACAGCTCTATAGTCCATAAGCCTTGAATAAGTTGTGCTCAGCTCACTGAAAAATCATTCTGTAATCAAGTAAGTAGTTTAGTATTGTAAGCATTTTAATAACTAAAAAATAAACCAAACTTTTAAATTTTAATTAAATTAAAAACCACCCAACCAGCTGATGAGGGTTTAGGCCAGACTACAGACGTTATGCTACATCTGATCCAATCAGGTTTCGCCCACCCTCCTTCACATAAAGCTACAGGCCCTTCCCACCCATCTCCCATCTGAGGTCAAGAGTGCTGGTGCAAAATCTCTGCTTTCATTCCCCTGGTGATCCAGCTCTCCTTCACCCTATTTCTTGGTTTGCTGCTGTCAAACAAAATTACTAATAAAGAAGGAATACCAAGGATTCTGGCTTGAAAAGAGAGCTAAGAATACCTACCATCTACGAAGCACCTTCTACACACCAGGCACCTATTTCTAAAATTTCAGAGTCATGAGGTATTATTATTACTTCATTATACATATATATAAACCCAGAAGTAAGGTTACTTACCCAGGGTCACACAGCTAGTAAGTTTGTCAGACACAGGGTTCTTTCCTTCCAAGAAACAGATCAGTAACAAGGCCAAGATGATGGCATTGTAAGAGGCACAGCCACCAAGACAAGTGAACAAAGTCAGAAAGCAGCAAATTCAGAAAAAGGAACTCTACAATCTTTTCCACCTACTTAATTTTTTTATATTCAAAAGCATCTTTATTTTTTATTTTTAAATTGGAAGAAAACTGCTTTACAGTGTTGTACTGGTTTCTGCCATACAACACCACAAATGAGCCATAATTATATACATATATATCACCTCCCTCTTGAGCTTCCCTCCTCTTTCCCTACCCCCATCCTCCAGGTCACCACAGACAGAGCACCAGGCCCACCTACTTGAAATCCACTGCCATCACAATAATTACATGCTTGACAAGGCCTGGAGAAAGTTTTTCAGGCTGATAATGAAATTTGGAGACCACATGACTTGCTGATATCTAGCTCAAAGACTGTATTTTTTATATACTATTTATTATTCATTTTAAGAAAATTTCATTTAATGATAGATCCAAATGAGCTCTAACACAGTTTACAAAACCACCTTAAAAGTACTACTGTAGTAATACTTTTAAAAGCATTTAAAAGTAAATGCCAGACACAGTAAGAAAAAAAAAGGAGGAAACATGAGAACTAAACAATATGCCAGAAACTGTGTTATTTATCCTCTACATTCATTAACATATTCAAGATAAATAACTCTATGTACTACGATTATCCCCACTTTACAGATAATTTCCCCAATGCCACACACAGCCAAGATTCAAATCGAGAGGAGACCCAATTCCAGAGCCCTAGACAAAATAGCTTTTGTTCTCAAAATGCCTATACTGTAGTCTAAAGTAGAAACAGACAAGGTACAATGCAATGTTATTAGTATCACAACAGGGAGGAAAATAAGATGCTTCAAAAACACAGATAAGAGATATCTAACAGATTTCTAACAGTCTACAATCTCAGTGAAGGCTTTCAAGATGATAGCGTCTAGACTGAGAGAGACAACTATAAGTCATCCAGAAGAGAAAGACAACCTGGTCCATACTCTCAAAAGGACTTGATACCCAAATGGTCAAGAATCCTAAGTTTGATATTTTATATAAGCAAATACCTGGAGAAGGAAATGGCAACCCACTCCAGTACTGTTGCCTGGAGAACCCATGGAAGAGGAGCCTGGTGGGCTATAGTTCATGGGGTCACAGAAGAGTCACACTGCTGCTGCTAAGTCACTTCAGTCGTGTCCGACTCTGTGCGACCCCACAGACAGCAGCCCACCAGGCTCCCCTGTCCCTGGGATTCTCCAGGCAAGAACGCTGGAGTGGGTTGCCATTTCCTTCTCCAATGCATGAAAGTGAAAAGTGAAAGTGAAGTCACTCAGTCGTGTCCGACTCTTTGCAACCCCATGGATTGCAGCCCACCAGGCTCCTCCGCCTATGGGATTTTCCAGGCAAGAGTCCTGGAGTGGGGTGCCACTGCCTTCTCCGAAGAGTCACACAGGACTTAGCAAATGAACAATATAAGCAAATAATTTCTAGCCAATGTTACACAGCAAAGACTGTGCTGAACTATGTCTGAAAGTAAAAGAAAGAGAAGTCTCTCAGTTGTGTCCAACTCTTTGCGACCCTGTGGACTATAGCCCGCCAGACTCCTCCATCCATGGAATTTTCCAGGCAAGAATACTGGAGTGGGTTGCCATGCCCTCTGGCAGGGGATGTTCCCAACCCAGGGATCAAACTTGGGTCTCCTGCATTGAAGGCAGACTCTTTACTGTCTGAACTATGTCTAATATTCCATAAAATATGCAGTATGTGTCATATGGGCTTCCCCGGTGGCTCAGCAGTAAAGAATCCGCCTGCAATGCAGGAGACGTGGGTTCAATATGTGGGTTGGGAAGATCCCCTGGGGAAGGGAATGGCAACCTACTCTTGCCTGGAGAATTCCATGCACAGAGGAGCCTGGACAGAGGGGTTGCAAAAAGGGTCAGACATGACTGAGCAACTAGACAACAACAAAGATGTGTCATATATAAGAAAAAAACTAAATCTAAGATTATTCAAAGCCCTTTGGAAATCAATCACTCAAGATAAACAATTTGATAACTGACGTAAGAGTTTACCCTCTGGTTTTCACACTATTTCATATTTTTAAATCTTCCTAAGAAAAAACTTTAATGTTTTCATAAATGAACTATACAGACCATATATTTAGCCTTTTCTTGTAAAAGAGAACATGACAAACTTTCATTATTATTCTATATATACTACTAGAAATACAACAGATACCCAAAGCTAAATGGGTGTGCAAGGCTGTTTTCCTTTACTATCTATGGTTTTTAGAGTTGGGGGGTGTGTGTGTGTGTGTGTGTGTATAGTTTTTCCCATTTCTTTTTTTTTTTTTTTTTTTTTTAGTTTTTCCTATTTCTTCCTTGCTATCAATGTCAGCAATCTGTTATTACAGTATGTATATTTATGACACCATTTCAATTCTATATTATTCTTTTTAATCTGCTACTTTAGAAACCACAGCATCATATATAAAATAAAAGTAAGTTCTCAGTGAGAGCTTTATTTTTAATTACTTACTTATAAAAAATGACATCCATTTGGGGGTTTCTGCATGTTTCAGAAAGAAGATGAGGAACTACTGGGTCTACCCAAGTAAAGAGTTACAACTTAAAATTTTCATACCTCTAAGAGGCCTCTCTCACCTTCTTTAAACTCAACTCAGACCAGGTTACAGAACCCTCTGAAGCTTCCCTGTAAGACACATCCGACACTGCCCCCATCCTGGCTACACCCCACTGTACTTGTATGTTTCTCCAATATGACTGTCATTTCCTTAACCGTCTCTTATCTCTGCTTCTCAAGCATTGAATCCTTTCCTTGCCTTACAAATGCCTGCTGAATAAAACAGTGTCAGAGAATGAAACCAACTGTATAAAGAGCCATAAAACTGTAACACCCCATACAATAAAAACGACGTTTCATACTCATAATGTTAACTTTCATGTGGAAATACACACTTATGAAATCTAAATTTGAGGGAAAATCACAAAAAAGTATTCAGTGCAAGCAAGCAACAATATACTATTAAGCTGTTTTACCCACTGCACCCTCAAAAAAATCTGTTTATCTTGTAGGGAAGAAAGCAAAATACATATTCTCTCCAGGCAACCATAATATATTTTTCCACCCTCAGTGCAAAAAAAATAAATAAATAAACTGACATTTAAAGAACAGTGATTGTTAATTATCAAAGCTAAAATAAAAACATTTGGGGGTATATCTAGCTATTTTGAGGTACAAGAATAAAATAAAAGTCACCCATTACAAACACTCATAGATCTTGCTGTTGGAAGCATCTCTGAGGTCATCTAATGTTATTTAATACTCCTCCTCACTGCAGAAAGAATTCAGGTTGCTAGAGATGATCCAATCCACTTTCTACTCAATACATCCCTACATTTCTGCCTCCACTTGCCTTTCACTCACTGATCATCTGGACCCACACAAAACATGTCTTCTGCTGTTCAGATAGCAGCCTATCAAAATCTGTTTGCTCGATTTATTTTATGGTTCGACTTATTTTAGTGATTAAAAGTAACATATGTGCTTATCTATTTCAAAGACTTCTTTGGCTTCTCAAAAAATTTCCCAGTAAAATGAAAACACCAGGCACATTTATAGGTTTCCTGTTGTAAATCTTACCTTTTTAGGTTCTCATAATTACCCTACGAAACACTCAAGGCAAGTATCATCAACCCCATTTAAAGAAATCATCAATATAGAGTAGCAGTTGAGAGTTGCTATGAGGTAATTTAGTAGCGAAAGAGACTTGCCTTTTATGAGCTGCGTAATCATAAGTTATGACCTTCTCTAAGCCTGTTCCTTCACCTGCAAACTGGACACTGTAACAGTACCTACAAGTAGTTATTGTGAAGATTAACTAGATAATGAACATTATCTTATAGAATAACTAACCCATTCACACTCAATAATGTTTTTGTTATTATTATTATGCAAAGAGGAAAAACTGTGGCAAATCACTTACGCTCTCAGAATTTCACTGCAACACTACATCGAGAATTGAGCTCTTAGGCTCTACCTACCTTGTCTTCCACAAAACCAAAAAATGTTTTCAGTAATTTGTGGCTTAAAGCACATGTTTTTTTCCATTCACTTTGACCAACCATAATTTATAAAATCTACTATCATGCTCTTCTTCCAAATTAAATTTTCACAAGTATAAAAATTACTAAAGTTCTCTATCTAGAAAAATAAATTCTCAATGGCACATAATAATAAAGTTCCACCATGACTAGCATGTAAACATAATGAAACTTACAAGTAAAATGAGAAGCATCACATCAACTGCTAAATGAACTAGCTTCTATGAACTACTATTATTGGATTATCCTTTAAAACCTTTATCTGGTATCTTCATATAGTAGAGATTGCTATTTTATTGTTTGTGAAATCAAGTGCAAGGGGAGAAACCTGTTTCACCTATCAAAACTATTGACAGTGCCAACAAGAAATATAAAATGCACATCAAAATTTTAAAAAAATTAGAACACCCTACTGTTCATAGCAGCACTATTTATAAAAACCAAGTCATGCAAAGATGGTCACTACATAATGATCAAAGGATCAATCCAAGAAGAAGATATAACAATTATAAATATATATGCACCCAACACGGGAGCACCACAGTATGTAAGACAAATGCTAACAAGTATGAAAGAAGAAATTAACAATAACACAATAATAGTGGGAGACTTTAATACCCCACTCACACCTATGGATAGATCAACTAAACAGAAAATTAACAAGGAAACACAAACTTTAAACGATACAATAGACCAGTTAGACCTAATTGATATCTATAGGACATTTCATCCCAAAACAATGAATTTCACCTTCTTCTCAAGTGCACATGGAACCTTCTCCAGGATAGATCACATCCTGGGCCATAAAGCTAGCCTTGGTAAATTCAAAAAAATAGAAATCATTCCAAGCATCTTTTCTGACCACAATGCAGTAAGATTAGATCTCAATTACAGGAGAAAAACTATTAAAAAATCCAACATATGGAGGCTGAACAACACGCTGCTGAATAACCAACAAATCACAGAAGAAATCAAAAAAGAAATCAAAATTTGCATAGAAACGAATGAAAATGAAAACACAACAACCCAAAACCTGTGGGACACGGTAAAAGCAGTCCTAAGGGGAAAGTTCATAGCAATACAGGCACACCTCAAGAAACAAGAAAAAAGTCAAATAAACAACCTAACTCTACACCTAAAGCAACTAGAAAAGGAAGAAATGAAGAACCCCAGGGTTAGTAGAAGGAAAGAAATCTTAAAAATTAGAGCAGAAATAAATGCAAAAGAAACAAAAGAGATCATAGCAAAAATCAACAAAACCAAAAGCTGGTTCTTTGAAAGGATAAATAAAATTGACAAACCATTAGCCAGACTCATCAAGAAACAAAGGGAGAAAAATCAAATCAATAAAATTAGAAATGAAAATGGAGAGATCACAACAGACAACACAGAAATACAAAGGATCATAAGAGACTACTATCAACAATTATATGCCAATAAAATGGACAACGTGGAAGAAATGGACAAATTCTTAGAAAAGTACAACTTTCCAAAACTCGATCAGGAAGAAATAGAAAATCTTAACAGACCCATCACAAGCACGGAAATTGAAACTGTAATCAAAAATCTTCCAGCAAACAAAAGCCCAGGTCCAGACGGCTTCACAGCTGAATTCTACCAAAAATTTAGAGAAGAGCTAACACCTATCCTGCTCAAACTCTTCCAGAAAATTGCAGAGGATGGTAAACTTCCAAACTCATTCTATGAGGCCACCATCACCCTAATACCAAAACCTGACAAAGATCCCACAAAAAAAGAAAACTACAGGCCAATATCACTGATGAACATAGATGCAAAAATCCTTAACAAAATATTAGCAATCAGAATCCAACAACACATTAAAAAGATCATACACCATGACCAAGTGGGCTTTATCCCAGGGATGCAAGGATTCTTCAATATCCGCAAATCAATCAATGTAATACACCACATTAACAAATTGAAAAATAAAAACCATATGATTATCTCAATAGATGCAGAGAAAGCCTTTGACAAAATTCAACATCCATTTATGATCAAAACTCTCCAGAAAGCAGGAATAGAAGGAACCTACCTCAACATAATCAAAGCTATATATGACAAACCCACAGCAAACATTATCCTCAATGGTGAAAAATTGAAAGCATTTCCTCTAAAGTCAGGAACAAGACAAGGGTGCCCACTTTCACCATTACTATTCAACATAGTTTTGGAAGTTTTGGCCACAGCAATCAGAGCAGAAAAAGAAACAAAAGGAATCCAAATTGGAAAAGAAGAAGTAAAGCTCTCACTGTTTGCAGATGACATGATCCTCTACATAGAAAACCCTAAAGACTCCACCAGAAAATTACTAGAACTAATCAATGACTATAGTAAAGTTGCAGGATATAAAATCAACACACAGAAATCCCTTGCATTCCTATACACTAATAATGAGAAAACAGAAAGAGAAATTAAGGAAACAATTCCATTCACCATTGCAACGGAAAGAATAAAATACTTAGGAATATATCTACCTAAAGAATCTAAAGACCTATATATAGAAAACTATAAAACACTGGTGAAAGAAATCAAAGAGGACACTAACAGATGGAGAAATATACCATGTTCATGGATTGGAAGAATCAATGTAGTGAAAATGAGTATACTACCCAAAGCAATCTATAGATTCAATGCAATCCCTATCAAGCTACCAACAGCATTCTTCACAGAGCTAGAACAAATAATTTCACAATTTGTATGGAAAAACAAAAAACCTCGAATAGCCAAAGCGATCTTGAGAAAGAAGAATGGAACTGGAGGAATCAACCTACCTGACTTCAGGCTCTACTACAAAGCCACAGTTATCAAGACAGTATGGTACTGGCACAAAGACAGAAATATAGATCAATGGAACAAAATAGAAAGCCCAGAGATAAATCCACGCACATATGGACACCTTATCTTCGACAAAGGAGGCAAGAATATACAATGGATTAAAGACAATCTCTTTAACAAGTGGTGCTGGGAACTCTGGTCAACCACTTGTAAAAGAATGAAACTAGAACACTTTCTAACACCATACACAAAAATAAACTCAAAATGGATTAAAGATCTAAACGTAAGACCAGAAACTATAAAACTCCTAGAGGAGAACATAGGCAAAACACTCTCTGACATACATCACAGCAGGATCCTCTATGACCCACCTCCCAGAATATTGGGAATAAAAGCAAAAATAAACAAATGGGACCTAATTAACCTTAAAAGCTTCTGCACATCAAAGGAAACTATTAGCAAGGTGAAAAGACAGCCTTCAGAATGGGAGAAGATAATAGCAAATGAAGCAACTGACAAACAACTAATCTCGAGAATATACAAGCAACTCCTACAGCTCAACTCCAGAAAAATAAATGACCCAATCAAAAAATGGGCCAAAGAACTAAATAGACATTTCTCCAAAGAAGACATAAAGATGGCTAACAAACACATGAAAAGATGCTCAACATCACTCATTATCAGAGAAATGCAAATCAAAACCACTATGAGGTACCATTTCACGCCAGTCAGAATGGCTGCAATCCAAAAGTCTACAAGTAATAAATGCTGGAGAGGGTGTGGAGAAAAGGGAACCCTCTTACACTGTTGGTGGGAATGCAAACTAGTGCAGCCACTATGGAGAACAGTGTGGAGATTCCTTAAAAAACTGGAAATAGACATGCCTTATGATCCAGCAATCCCACTGCTGGGCATACACACTGAGAAAACCAGAAGGGAAAGAGACACGAGTACCCCAATGTTCATCGCAGCACTGTTTATAATAGCCAGGACATGGAAGCAACCTAGATGTCCATCAGCAGATGAATGGATAAGAAAGCTGTGGTACATATACACAATGGAGTATTATTCAGCCATTAAAAAGAATACATTTGAATCAGTTCTAATGAGGTGGATGAAACTGGAGCCTATTATACAGAGTGAAGTAAGCCAGAAAGAAAAACACCAATACAGTATACTAACACATATATATGGAATTTAGAAAGATGGTAACAATAACCCTGTGTACGAGACAGCAAAAGAGACACTGATGTATAGAACAGTCTTATGGACTCTGTGGGAGAGGGAGAGGGTGGGAAGATTTGGGAGAATGGCATTGAAACATGTAAATATCATGTATGAAATGAGTTGCCAGTCCAGGTTCGATGCACGATACTGGATGCTTGGGGCTGGTGCACTGGGACGACCCAGAGGGATGGAATGGGGAGGGAGGAGGGAGGAGGGTTCAGGATGGGGAACACATGTATACCTGTGGCGGATTCATTTTGATATTTGGCAAATCTAATACAGTTATGTAAAGTTTAAAAATAAAATAAAATTAAAAAAAAAAAAATAAATAAATAAATAAATAAAATAAAGCTGAGCATGAATAAAAAAAAAAAAAAAAAAAAAACCAAGTCATGGAAGCAACCTAAGTATCCACTGTCAGATGAATGGATAAAGAAGATGTGGTGTACATATATACAATGGAATATTACTCAGCCATAAAAAAGAATGAAATAATGCCATTTGCAGCAACACAGATGGACCTAGTGATTATCATACTAAGTGAATTATTCCAGAGAAAGACAAATATCATATGATATCAAATATTATATGTGGAATCTAAAAAGTGATACAAATGAACTTATTTACAGAACAGAAATAGACTCACAGGCAGAGGAAACTTATGGTTACCAAAGGGGAAAAAGAGGGTGGGAGGGATAAATTGAGTGTTTGGTATTAACATATACACACTACTATACAGAAAATACGGAGAAGGCAATGGCACCCCACTCCAGTACTCTTGCCTAGAAAATCCCATGGACTGAGGAGCCTGTTAGGCTGCAATCCATGGGGTCGCTAACAGTCGGACACTGAGCAACTTCACTTTCACTTTTCACTTTCATGTACTGGAGAAGGAAATGGCAGCCCACTCCAGTGTTCTTGCCTGGAGAATCCCAGGGACGGGGGAGCCTGGTGGGCTGCCATCTATGGGGTCGCACAGAGTCGGACACGACTGAAGTGACTTAGCATAGCATACAGAAAATAATCAACTAGGACTTAATATATAGTACTGGGAATTATATTCAATGTCTTATAATAACCTATAATTGAAAATAATCAAAAATTATATATACATTTATATGCGTGTTCACTTCAGTTCAGTCACTCAGTGATGTCCAACTCTTTGCAACCCCATGAACCGCAGCACGCCAGGCCTTCCTGTCCATCACCAAGTCCCAGAGTCCACCCAAACCCATGTCCATTGAGTTGGTGATGCCATCCAACCATTTCATTCTCTGTCATCCCCTTCTCCTGCCTTCAATCTTTCCCAGCATCAGGGTCTTTCAAATAAGTCAGCTCTTCATATCAGGTGACCAAAGTATTGAAGTTTCAGCTTCAACACAGTCCCTCCAATGAACACCCAGGACTGATCTCCTTTAGGATGGACTGGTTGGATCTCCTTGCAGTCCAAAGGACTCTCACGAGTCTTCTCCAACACCACAGTTCAAAAGAATCAATTCTTCGGCACTCAGCTTTCTTTATAGTCCAACTCTCACATCCATACATGACCACTGGAAAAACCATAGCCTTGACTAGATGGACCTTTGTTGACAAAGTAATGTCTCTGCTTTTGAATATGCTATCTTGGTTGGTCATAACTTTCCTTCCAAGGAGTAAGCGTCTTTTAATTTCATGGCTACAATCACCATCTGCAGCGATTTTGCAGCCCAGAAAAAAAATAAAGTCAGCCACTGTTTCCACTGTTTCCCCATCCATATGCCATGAAGTGATGGGACTGGATGCCATGATCTTAGTTTTCTGAATGTTGAGCTTTAAGCCAACTTTATCACTCTCCACTTTCACTTTCATCAAGAGGCTCTTTAGTTCTTCTTCACTTTCTGCCATAAGGGTGGTATTATCTGCATATCTGAGGTTATTGATATTTCTCCCAGCAACCTTGATTCCAGCTTGTGCTTCCTCCAGCCTGTGCTTCCTCCAGCCCAGCGTTTCTCATGATGTACTCTGCATATAAGTTAAATAAGCAGGGTGACAATATACAGCCTTGATGTACTCCTTTTCCTATTTGGAACCAGTCTGATGTTCCATGTCCAGTTCTAACTGTTGCTTCCTGACCTGCATACAGGTTTTTCAAGAGGCAGATCAGGTGGTCTGGTATTCCCATCTCTTGAAGCATTTTCCACAGTTTATTGTGATCCACACAGTCAAAGGCTTTGGCATAGTCAATAAAGCAGCAATAGATGTTTTTCTGGAACTCTCTTGCTTTTTTGATGATCCAGCGGATGTTGGCAATTTGATCTCAGGTTCCTCTGCCTTTTCTAAAACCAGCTTGAACATCTGGAAGTTCACGGTCCACATATTGCTGAAGCCTGGCTTAGAGAATTTTGGGCATTACTTTGCTAGCGTGTGATATGAGTGCAATTGTGTGGTAGTTTGAGCATTCTTTGGCATTGCCTTTCTTTGGGACTGGAATGAAAACTGACCTTTTCCAGTCCTGTGGCCACTGCTGAGTTTTCCAAATGTGCTAGCATATTGCGTGCAGCACTTTCACAGCATCATCTTTTAGGATTTGAAACAGCTCAACTGGAATTTCATCACCTCCACTAGCTTTATTCGTAGTGATGCTTCCTAAGGCCCACTTGACTTCCCATTCCAGGATGTCTGGTCTAGGTGAGTGATCACACCATCGTGATTATCTGGGTCATGAAGATCTTTTGTGTGTTTGTGTGTGTGTATGTGTGTGTGTGTATATATATATATACACTCTGATTTTATATATATATAATCTGATTATATATATATACACACACACACACACACTCTGATTATATCTATAATCAGAGTGATTATAGATATAATCACTCTGCTGTACACCTGAAACCAGCATTTTTTAAATCAACTATTCTTCAATTTAAAAATTAAATAAAATAAATACATAATTAGAGGCCTAGACTCATTACTGAAAAATTAAGCTGCCTAACTCATGCAGAAGATGAGATGGTTAGATAGCATCACCAATTCAAAAGACATGAATCTGAGCAAACTCTGAGAGATAGTGAAGGACATGGGAGCCTGGCATGCTGTAGTCCATGGGGGTCACAAAAAGTTGGATATGACTTAGCAACTGAACAACAAACAAACTTATGCAAAAAAATTTTTATAGGTTCAGTAGTACTAGCAAACAGGTGGTCCAAAGATTTGAATAATAACATCTAACTTCATTTTTCCCATTCAGTTTACCAGGAAGCTTGGGTTAGTGTTAAAAGAAGATTCTAGAATATTAAGAGAGAAAAATAGATGCAGGAAAGAGGACATTAACTAAATTACTATTTAGTACCAACTTGATAAGCAACATCTTTGCATGGAAAGACTAGGACAAAGTCTTTAACATTAGTCCAAACCTGACCACTAACAGTAGGGCAAAATATGAGACAGAGATTTTAAATGAAGGAATACAGCCCATGAGAGATCTCTGTGGAAATAAAATAATAAATGATTAAGGTCTGATGGCTATTAGCTGCTGAGACAACAAAATTACTATAAAACAACCTAAGAAACCATATCATCTGCCAGTATATGTATAGTCTCCCTTCAGAGGTTGACTTCTCACTAAACAAAGATATAATTCATCCCAAGTGTCTTATCAAGATAAATTTACTAAAGAGAAACTATTGAAGGAAATACCTAATAACCACTCTAACAAACATTCGCATTTATACAATGCTCTTAGAAATGGGGCTCAAAAATGACAAAGTACATCTTGAAGCACAGAATAAACATTCAACATTGTTTATCAAAAACTAGCGTTACATTTCTCTTAAACCTTCAAAACTGAAAAACCACAAGTTTGTATTTTCTCTAAAAATAGTGTTTGTTATTTGCATCCCCTCTGGTGGAAGTTTGATTTTTTAGGTCCTGTAATTTTGCCTGGCTTCTCTGGTGACTCAACGGTAAAGAATCTGCCTCCCAATGCAGGAAAACGGGTTCAATCCCTAGGTCAGGAAGATTCCCTTAGAGGAGGAAATGGCAACCCACTCCAATATTACTGCCTGGGAAATCCCATGGAAAGAAGAGCCTAGTAAGCTATACAGTCCATGGGGTCGCAAACTGCGTGTCTGAGCGCATAATACAATGTTTCCTACTGCTGATAATGAGGGCAGAACAGAGGTGCACGTAAAACACAGGTAAGGGTGAAATTCGGAACTCCTTCACTGATACCAATGAATTCTATGCTTGACTTGTAAAATGTGCTACTTTCCTGGAAATGTGGCATACAAAGAAAAAAAAAACCCACTGGGTATGCATGGCTCTTATATTTGTGACTTAAGAGACAGTCTTCAAAGAGCCAAATCACTTACTTTTAGTCATTTACCAGGTTGACTGTATTCTCACCAAAAATTCCAACAACTGGTGGTCTATGGGGTCGCACAGAGTCGGACACGACTGAAGTGACTTAGCAGCAGCAGCAGTGTGTGTTATACATACACATCAATGTGTACGTGTTTAGGAAAATGTTTGCATAGTTTAAATTAAGGACACTGTGTACCACATACACACAAAAAAACTGATGGTAGAAAATTTTAATCAACTCAATTTGTAAAAACATGTTAAAAAAAAAAAAAACCACCTCTGTGCTGACATGATTAGCTGCACCATTCAAGTGGTGTGAGGTATCTGAAGCATGCTGCCTCTAAACTCTTATCATGCTATTTGGGATGTGTTATCTTGTGAAGCAGTTCATGCGAAACTGCTAAAACCTACAGTAACAGGACAATATACATATCAGAACTTTAAATGAGGAAAACAGTATGGCAAAGACATTCATTCATATTTATTTTGGAACCAAATCTCAACCTCAGAATTCCTTATCAACTATCCAGAAGTAGCCCAACTTATTACCAAGAAGTTTTTTTTTTTTACTATAGCAACTTCATTACCAAGATTACCAAAATTTTCCACACACTTCCAGCAGTCTGTATGTGTTACCTGGGCAACAATCTAAAAGGGCTTTTACTTTATAGAACTGGTAGGTCAAAGAGAAGTAAAGCTTCTTCAAATTGACTGTGCATCATTTTAATTAGAAGCAGTGAGTATGAAATCTTCAACAGGCAGAAAATCTTGACAATCAGTTTCATTAACAGACACAACATACTGTCATTTGTCTTCATTTCCAGCCATCTAATTCCCCTATAGAACAAAGCAAGCTCCATCCAGGACTTCAAAACATCCCCCATCATATAGGTTGTCAAAGACATAAATGCTGAAATCAAAGTAACTACTTGAGTAAAGAATCTAGCAAGTCTTCACAACTGGCTGTGGTATGAATACCCTGCTTTGCTGTCCTAAATTCTGAAAACTAGTCAGCTCAGCTGTGGATCTGTATCAACTGCCTTTCTGCCTAAGCCAAACCTGCCTCCAAATTAAGACCCAGTCATTTAGAAAGCACATTTTAGAAGGTGCTTTAAAAAGACTTTCAAAACTGCTTCCTGCTACAGCCAATCTGATGCTGTCTATTTGGCAAAACAAAAAATAATGGTATCTCCTTACAAAGAAAATGTTTTCCCTTTCTTTCCAACAGTTTTAGGATTGGTATACTCAACTTTGCTTCTCTTACACTAATAATTTTTCCCTCAGCTTTTACTCTAAGGATACTTAAGTGCTCTCTGGGTCATAGTCAAGTCAGGAGCAAAGCATACAGAGCTTACTGAACGTTAAGAAGTGAGTACCAAATGACTGCAGAGACAAAAGTGAAAGATAAGCTGAAAAACAGAAAGGAAAACTGCCATTCAAAGCTCTTCACCATTTGGTACTGACTCTTTCTTGCCTAGCTCTTTCACTCTATACCTTTGATCACCCTGGCCCAGAAAGACCTTTCTCTATTTACTATGCGTCCTATTTCCACATGTCCAAATCCTACCCATTCTTCAAAGCATGGTTTAAATGTCACCTCTTCCCATATCCTTACAACTAAAGGTAATCCCTCCCTCCTCTCTCTAACTTGTACCTCCTTATCTTTATCTCTTTGCTACATATTACTCTCTGCCTTACATTATCTTCATTTCCATATTTAATCTCCCACACAAGCATAAAGCCTCAGGGTCAAGGTTCATGCCTTATTCATCTCTGTTCAAACTGCTTAACACGTCTTACACATATTAAACTCTCTGAGTTCCATGGATTAGGAAAAGAGATAAATCCACTAGATAGAACTCCAGATTAGGAGTCCACAGACCCCGCTTTGCTAATGACTAGCTATATGACCTTGAACTTCAATTTTTTAGTGTATTCATCCACAGTCAAGAAGGTGGACTAAGCCAGTTTTTAACCATAGACGGTTATCCATTATCAGGCTGTAAAATCAATTTTGGCATCAAAACCCAGCATTATCTTTTTAATAAAATGAAATAAAATAGAAAATATCAAAGTATGTTGTAGGCAGTGAAGTGGTACACTGTGAATGTTTAACTGGCTATCCAAAGGAGAGAGAAAAGCTCTGAATTGTAACATCTGTTGATGTCCCTGGTGTAAATACTCCCACCAAAGCCAATTTCAAGCTACACATGCACCTGGGTGGAAAGAGAGGCATAACTACTCTTACAAGTCAACTGATAAGCCAGCTCCAGCAAAGGCCTAAAATGACAAGTATTACTTCACCAAAATTTTCTTTCAACTTCGTGTGTTTGTGTGTGTGTGTGTGTGCGCGCACGCACGTGCATGTTGAATCGGTATAAAATGTATTTCTTACTGCGAGTCACAGTCAAAACCGTTCATAAATGTTCAGCTAAACAATCTCCTAGTCCTCTTCCATGTGTACACAATGCAATAAATTGCGCTCTTAGTTACATATGTAATCTCAACATCAAAATTTATATGTCTCTTCAAAAATGAGAGATCCCTACTGGCATCACCAGAAGGCAAATTACAGGAAAGGAAAATTTGGCTTAGGAAGTATTAGCAAAAGACCAAGGTTCTCAGCCTTTGTTCAGTTACAACCAAGGGCTACAACATCCTCCTACTAGTTGCAATGGCTCATTCAGCAAAGGGTTAGGAGAGACAGGATGAAAGGAGAAGGAAATCTTAGGAGGAAAAAAGGTCCATGTAACTGCGAATATGTGCCCTTCACCCACCCAACTAAGAACCTTGTTTTTGTTCAGTTGCTCAGTTCTGTCCAACTCTTTGCAATCCATGGACTGTAGCCTGCCAGGCCCCTCAGTCCATGGGGTTTCCCAGGCAGGAATATTGGAATGGGTAGCCATTTCCTTCTCCAGGGGATCTTCTCTACCCAGGAATTTAACCCGCATTTCCTGCACTGCAGGCGGATTCTTTACTACTGAGCCACCAGGGAAGCCCTTGCTTAGAACCTGGGTACAAAGAAAACCAGAGCTATAAAAAGGTGAATTTCCATCCCTGATGTTTCCCTGTTAAATTCTCCAGCATAAGCCTGCATCCCTCAATAGACTTCCATTACTGAGAATCCCCTACTACTAAAATTAAGTTTTTGCCAGGGACTAGAGACATGTAGTACTTGTTGAATTTAGAATAGGCAAGGGGAAAAATAGCACAGCAAACAGTTGTTAGACTTGATATTCGGAAAATCAGGCTTTTATTGAAAAACATACTTTCTTATTTTATTCTTACTTAAGCTTACTAAACTGGGTGAGAAGTAAAGTTTACTGAATATATTTTGGGCTGTACTATGTCTATCACAACAACACAGTCTGTAACCAGATTTTTCCTGAGTGTTTATAAAGAATTGTGTTTTCTATTTTTAAGGTTATTTAGAAAACAAGGAGGCTCAGAATTTCAAGCAGGCTAATAATGTTAACTCAAATCTAACTCCAAATCAACTGAATATATGCAGAGAAGTTTCCCAGGAAAATCCCAAAAATTACACCAAAAAACACAAAAGATGAAAAATAGAAGTCAGCATGAACACAAACTGGCAATACTCAATTGTAGTATCCTATCTGTTGCATGAGTACAATATGGAAAGTAAATGAAGTATGAAAAAGAGAATGTTGAGACAAATCCTGCTTAATTCCATTAACTATTCCTTATTAGGGTCCACTGCTAGGTACTTCTACCCAATTTCAAATATTGACCATCAAGTGAAAATTATTCAGTTCAGTCGCTCAGTCATGTCTGATTCTTTGAAAAGCCAAGAGTCAAGTCAAGCAATGTCTTTCTTCATGGTCACAATATTAAACTTTGCCTTTAAAACTGAGTGTTTTACCATACTCTGGCTCTAGTCAGTATTTTCTTTGCCTCCACTGTCTGTGGTGCCAAATGCTCATAAGACCATCTCTATAAGAGGCTGTACCAGAGACTGGAATAGCCTGGGGCTGCTGGTCATGCTCAGGTCCACTGGCTGACCTATGAATAGAAAGTAAGCGCTATACCTCGGTTTCCCTGGTGGCTCAGCAGTGAAGATCCACCTGCAATGCAGGAAACATGGGTTTGATCCCTGGGTCAGGGAGAGTCCCTAAAAGAGGAAATGGCAACCCACTCCAGTATTCTTGCCTGGGAAATCCCATGGACAGAGAAGTCTACAGGGCTATAGTCCATAGGGTGGCAAAAAGTGGGACACAACTGAGCAACTGAAAACACACAAACACACATACAAGAGCTATGCACATGTAGCAACTCATTAAAACTTGTGAGACACAGCAAAAAGAAACTCTGTGCCTGGGAATCCCATAGCCTACAGTATCTCCATCCTCCAAACATCCTCTCTTCAGCCATTAAGACCCCACACCACTTCAAGACAACAGCAGGCTAGAATTCAGACCAATTTCTACACCCTCAAAACAAGAAAGTTTTGCTACTTAGCTACTACTCTCTTCAAAGCTAATCTCTCAAAGCCTTGTTAGCTCCCATTCACAATATTTTAACTTGGCACAAGAGAATTCCTTCTTTTGATTCCTCCAAAAGAATGGGTAAAAAGACTTTGAGCTTCAATGCTGTATCATCTGAGTTCAAATAAATATACACTAACTGAAAGAGCTCAACTTTGGGTTAAGGCAAAGAAAATTTTAAGTTTTTAGAAATCACAAATTTAGAACTGGTGAGCTGATAAAACATAAAAACTGTTTCACATACCCAATAAAATTCTGTTACTCAAGTTTTAAAACACCATAATAACCACTAAGGTGAAAAGAAAATTATCTGAATTATGAAACAATTAGCAAGGGCACAAAAATTCACAGAACATTTCAACTATAATATATAAAAATCACCATCAAATAACTCAGGTCAAAAAAAAAAAAAAAAAGTCACACATTTACACCTTTCATGCCTTTTATGTCAGTTGGTATATTCACTATGTCCCAATAGTACTGGGACCTACTACTTTGTTTCCAGCTTCCTAGAATATAATGTAGGCTATGTAACACATTCACATATAAAGACTGACCAACTACATCACTTCTCCCCAGATGACCTGTCAATACAAAATATCAGGGCACACTTTGACCTGATTGAAGACTCCAGTCTCAGTCTCAACTAACTCCCCAACTAAAAAAGCATTTAATACAATTTGAAGATAATGTATACATTAAATTCACCTGGTCTTTCTCCTTTGCAGTTTCATTGTCAGTTTCACATGGGACTCTGTTGAGATAATGAATCACAGGCCAGTTTTCCAATACTGGCAACTTGTGGACCAGTATTTTCCATGGGCAAAAATCCACTTCCAATTTTACCACAAGCAAACTTCATGTATCTTCTGCCATCATTCTACAAATTCAGATATTCTACTGAAGTGCAGCGGAAGCCACACATAAACACTATTATGAGAAAAGTCAGGTTTCCGTGATACAGTGTTTCCAGAATTATAAAAAGCAACTATCTATCTCCCCAGTACATGCAAGAAAATTTAAATGTATTTTTTTAAATCCCTAAACCTTCCAGCACCAGAACTGCAGACCTTGAAATCAAGTTTCCAGTCAGCGTTGAAATCTATCAGGCAAGTGAAAGCTGTCCTTACCATCAGCAAAATAAGGTTGGTATTTCTCCTCACTTACATGAAACTCTCATTTCTACAAGTGACCACGTAAATTTCGGTACGTTTTCTAAACTGACCCTATCTAAGAAGTACAGGGACAATACACAAGCACCTGGACACACTGCCCTGGGATCAGCAACAATCCTATCGGTCCAGTTCCCTAGCACCCGAACACCTCCCCGCTGGCCAGTGGCCCCTTTCCACATGCTGACGCACTGCCCAGCCCTGCACCGCTGGCGACCAGTGCAAAGTACTAGTCCAGTCTCAGAAACTTTGACTCAGTTATCAGGACACTGAACACCCACGACCTGGAGGAGGGATGTTTGGCATGGCCAGGCGGTCAACTTTGAAGCGGGGCATTCTTTACAGGTAGAGATCTGCCCAGTACGCAGCCCATCCCAGCCAGCAAAACCACAAGCATCAACAGCAGGAGCGGAGCAAAGTGCCTGGCGGAGACAGGGGGAGCGCGAGGGCGAGACGCGGTCACGAACAGATGCCTGAACGTGGGTAAGAAAATACCCTCCCCACACGCCCACCCCCACCCCCGGACGTGGGGCTGCTGGGACGGCGACCCCGGCAGCAGCCGGCGGCAGTGTCAGGAGGGCACATCTGGAGGCGAGCGCCCAAGTCACCACCCCCGCCCCCAGGTGAGGGGCGCCGACCCCGCCCGCCCGCCGGCCCGCCCCGGCCGCGAGGAGCGGCCGCCCGGGAGAACCCCCGATGTCCGCGGAGCCACCGACAGTCCCGAGCCTTCCTCCCGCGGTCCTCTCGCATCCCGTCCCGGCCCGGCCCCCACAGCTACCCTCCCCAGGCGCAGCCCCGGCGCCAACACCCCCAGCCCAGCCCGCGGCCCCGGGCCGCTGGTGCGCCCGCCGGCCCCTACGAAGCCGCCCTCGCCTCACCTCCTCTCGTCTCCGCGGGAAGGACCGGAACAACTCTGCCAGGCGCCCGCGTCGCACCCGCCGCCCAGCGTTCTGCGGCCCGGCCCGTCCCGTTCACTCTGCCGCCGCCGAAGCCCTGGGAGGGCGGAGGGAACAGGGCGGAGGGAGCGGAGAGAGGAGGGGAGGAGGACCGCCCGGCAGGAAGAGACGAGGGAGGGGGCGGGTCGGGGAGGAGGAGGTTGTGGTGGTGGTGGTGACGTGTCGGGAGCGCGCACGTCCGGGCCCCTCGGCGCGGCGTGCGCGCTCCTGACGGCGGAGGCTCCTTCTCTGCCCTGAGCGGCGGGCGCGCACGCGCGTACACGTCCCCGCCTGGCGGTGTTTGGGTTAACTTCTGTGAGTGAAGACCTGGCCCACCTAGACTGTGAAGAGTAGGGACCCGGGAAGGGGCTAGAGACGCTCGCGGTGCTTCAGAACTTCCCAGAGCTTACCCATGCCGGGAGCCCAGCCGCGCGGGTTCGCTAGGGCGACCCCAATCTCCGAGCGAGTTGGGTTGAAGCCTTGCCCAGCGATTACTGATCTCTTAGATAATTCTTACTTTGGGGCTATTGTGTTCTTGTTCATAAATCTAATTTACGTATACTGTCATTCTTAATGCCCAGTACTCCTCAAGGAAGTCACCTTAAAGAATTCTAACTTCTCTCGTCAGTTACTCTTTTCTGTGCCTCTTTCAAGGTGTCTTGTGGGCTTATAAAGGTTCCTTCTGTGGGACGCAGGAAAGATTAAGAAAATAACCAGTGGGAATTAAACGGGAAGCACTATTATGTATTTATGAAAAAAACTTACCCTTATTTGCACCTTTTTATCCTGTGGGGTAATAAATTTGGGGGTACAAACTAGCAGAGATAAAAATAAGCCAACTCTTTCATCGACTAATACTGTACTGATCCTTAAACTGTGGATATCCTTCTTCCTAGATCTTACAGGCAAAAACAAAAAAAGACCAGGAATTTTTCTGAATTTCCTTAGCACTTTGTTTCTAAAGGTTTGTGGCACCGAATATATTCAGCTTTATCTGGGTAAATTTGTGTGATACTTTAGCCCATTAAAGAATCTTTTGAGGCTCTGCTTCATTTTTATCTTCCAACGTGCCTAGCAGAGCATCTGACTTCAGAGAAAGTACTCCATAAATGTTATTGTATAAATAAGTGAAGACATCGCAGGAGGAGTTAGATGTGTCCCGTGATTTCCACTCTAAAGTGACTTCTTTAGTTTAAAATTCTCTCTCCTGCTTAAATTCTTCTGCACTCATTTCCCCACCTGGATCCAAAAGCTACCTTGAGAAATCCCTAATTTAAATGTCTATAGATGCTAGGGGGCTTCCCTGATAGCTCGGTAAAGAATCCACCTGCAATGCAGGAGACCCTGGTTCGATTCCTGGGTCAGGAAGATCCCCTGAAGAAGGGAAAGGCTACCCACTCCAGTATTCTGGCCTGGGGAATTCCATGTATGGTATAGTGGACTATACGCTGTATAGTCCATGGGGTCGCAAAGAGTCGAACAGGACCAAGGGACAGGACTGAGGGACTTTCACTTTCATAGATGCTGGGACAGACCAACAGTATTACATTTGTTTAATATTTCCCCTAGGTGCTGGGCGTCTTCCTAGGAAATCCTTTAACCTATGTATTCCAAGAGACTACCTAACTCTGAGCCTGACCCAGTAAATGCTGAACTTTTGGTATTTAATAAGGTTAAGGTCAGAATAACCCAAATCATCTGTATCTATTAATAAAGACGCCAACAAGTATGTACTGAGCCTCTACTAAATAAAATACTAGTAAACTTACACTGGGCACAAGGATGTCAACAGGTGACAATGACATGGTTTCTGCTTTCTGATATCTGCTAACTGGAAAAAAGCTTTCTGACAAAAAGGGCAACACCATGACAATTATCAGCACTTGCTAAGAAATGGACCCCCCAAAAAAGGAACTAAAAGTTTTAAATCATAAGTTCAAAATAAGTTTCAGTTCAGTTCAGCTCAGTCGCTCAGTCATGTCCGACTCTTTGCGACCGACCCCATGAATCGCAGCACACCAGGCCTCCCTTTCCATCACCAACTCCCAGAGTTCACTCAAACTCATGTCCATCGACTCAGTGATGCCATCCAGCCATCTCATCCTCTGTCGTCCCCTTCTCCTCCTGCCCCCAATCCCTCCCAGCATCAGGGTCTTTTCCAATGAGTCAACTCTTCACATGAGGTAGCCAGAGTACTGGAGTTTCAGCTTTAGCATCATTCCTTCCAAAGAAATCCCAGGGCTGATCTCCTTCAGAATGGACTGGTTGGATCTCCTTGCATTCCAAGGGACTCTCAAGAGTCTTCTCCAACACCACAGTTCAAAAGCATCAATTCTTCAGCACTCAGCTTTCTTCACAATCCAACTCTCACATCCATACATGACCACTGGTGAACCATAGCCTTGACTAGACGGACCTTTGTTGGCAAAGTAAGGCCTCTGCTTTTGAATATGCTATCTAGGTTGGTCATAACTTTCCTTCCAAGGAGTAAGCATCTTTTAATTTCATGGCTGCAGTCACCATCTGCAGTGATTTTGGAGCCCCAAAAAATAAAGTCTGACACTGTTTCCACTATTTCCCCATCTATTTCCCATGAAGTGATGGGACCGGATGCCATGATTTTAGTTTTCTGAATGTTGAGCTTTAAGCCAACTTTTTCACTCTCCTCTTTCACTTTCATCAAGAGGCCTTTTGGTTCCTAGTGTTCCCATATTCAGTACCACAAGTCTTTGGCAGCATAAGAATGTCTACCATTGGCTGTTGCTAGTTAATTGTCCTATTAAAGTGGAGCATAACAGCTAAGTCATTGATGTGCCAGCTTGCTACAAGGAAAAGTACTCTGTCCCATAGCCACATGTTACACCTCTTAATCACGAGGAGTCATTCTATAAAACTGAGCTGTTCCTCACAATAGAATTTGGATAAGAGATGTCACAAGAGAACCTAGATAAGAGGCGAGTCACAAGAGAACACAGATAAGAGACAGTGAAGGTGATTTGATACAAACGCATCCTCACTACCAGAAAAACAGCTCTAAGTATATGCCAGAGAACTAGTAACAAAGCGTTCTTCACAAAATGAGTACTGCTCACTTGTCTCCCCACTGTGGCTTTCTTAGCGTTAAGCATACACCAGCAGCCCTGGTTCATAAGAGGACTGAGGCTCTCACTTTGAGGGAAGGTGTTATAAAATGTTCTAACATGATTCATAACATGAAACCAGTGGCCTAGATCCAGATCTAACCCACAGATGTATTTTGTTTAGCGTGCATGGTGCTTAAAAAGTTAGCCAAAGTTCAAAGCCAGAAGATTCCACATTCTTTTCAGCCGCCTTTTTAAAAAGTAGAAAATTTGGAAATAGTGGGACTACAGTTTCACATGCGGACAAAAAGCTACAGAACACGTATTGTCTCTTTTCCAAAGTCTCTGCATTCCTTATTGTACCTCACATTGCCCTGTTTCTTCCATGTGGGTCTGCAGTTCCCAATTTTAAATATCAGAATATCGAAAACTGGGAAGAAGTTCAATGTTGAACAAAAATGGAAGAGTTTAAACTATAGTATTTAAGCAGGTGGAATTTTTTTTAAAAAAAATAAGGTCTTATAATCTTCTTATAGCTTTATTTATTTATTCATTGTCTTTTGGTTGCACTGGGTCTTCATTGCTGCACCCAGTCTTTCTCTAGTTGCAGTGAGCGCGAGCTACTCTTCGTTTCGGTGAATGGGCCTCTCATTGCAGTGTCTTCTCTTGTTATGCAGCACAGGCTCTAGGCATATGGGCTTCAGTAGTTGCAGCACATGGGCTTTAGTTGCTCCAAAGCATGTGGGGTATTTCCAGACCAGAAATCTAACCCATGTCCCCTGCATTGGCAGGTGGATTCTTATCCCCTGTACCACCAGGGAAGTCGAGGTGGAATATTATCTTGTTTTTATGATGAGTATTATTGATTGATTCCCACCCACATGTGCATTTCCAGCCCTTTGCAATTATAAGGCAGCTAATGATTTGAATGGGAATAGGCCCAGCTCCAAGTGTAGACCCTGACTGAGGCACACAATCAGTCTAATCAGGTCTTCACCTGATTCTGTCAGTGATCGATGCTAACACAGATTTAAATTGGTCCAGTATAAAGAAGGCCTGAGCTTGTGTTGGGAGAAGAATAGTGCCCTCTCACCTTTCTTTCTCTGTCTCTCTTTGCTGAGTGTGATGGATGAATGTGAATCCCATAGTTACTATAGCCAGTTTGCTGCCGTAAGTGAAGCCAGCCTGAAGCTGAGACATGACACACAAGCTTGAACCCAGAATGAAATCGACAACCTTCCTCTGCATTTAGTAACTTACCTAAGCCAATAAATTTCCTTATCTATTTAAGAAAGTTTGAATTTGGCTTTTTGTTACTTGCAGCCAAAGCTAAATTTTCCATGCATGTTACAGAAGAAAAAGCCATAGTTGCATTATTTGACACTTCTAAGAATATACTTCCAATGGGATGAATAGGTAACAACCTACTTGATAAAATTCTACAGGGTCTTGAAAGGAACTTCACCACCACCATCCCCCAAATCTTTCCCTGACTAGGTAACCTCATCCCTTAGAATCCATCACTACATTAAAAAAAAAAAAAAAAAAAAAAACCGTGACTTCAATCCTCTGCCCTGTTTAAATCAGCTTTCACTGAGAAGAGTATCAGTAATTTTGTGTAAATGAGTTTATCATATGAGTTTGGAGCAGTTTTTTACTATTGGAAAGATAGAAAAAGAGACAATGGGAACCTGAGGAAGGAAAGACTCAACAGAGAAAGATGTGATAGAAGAGACTATATATTGTTGGGACTTATTCCCTGGTGACCCAGTGGTGGTGACCCTGGTGACTCCACACTGCCAATGCAGAGGGCCTGCATTTGACTCCTGGTCAAGGAGCTAGATCCTACATCTAGCTGTGACCAGAAGATTCTGCAAGCCACAGGAAAAGCTTGCACATGCCACAGGTAAGATAGAATATCCCACATGCCACAACTAAGACCTGATGCGGCCAAATGAAAAAAATGTTTTTAAAAAAAGAGACCATAGATATATTGTAGAAGACAAATTTTTATATTTCACAGTTCTATGTGGAGCTGAAATTCAGATTGCACGTGCCTGCGTGCTAAGCAGCTTCAGTAGTGTCCAATTTTTGGTTACCCTATGGACAGTAGCCCGCCAGTCCCCTCTGTCCACGGGATTTTCCAGGGGTTGCCATGCCTTCCTCCAGGGGATCTTCCTGATCCAGGGATCGAACTCACATCTCTTACATCTCCTGCATCGGCAGGTGGGTTCTTTACCACTAGCACCACCTGGGAAGCCCAAAATTCAGAATAATTCATGAGCACCATCATGTAGGCTTCATCAGACTAACTCACGCAAGTCATACTAAGCCTACATGATGGTGCTCGTGTAAGCCTCACAATTTTGCCACTCTGAGCTGAGTTGCTTCAGTCATGTCCAACTCTGTGAGACCCTATGGACCATAAACTGCAAGGCCCCTCAGTCCATGGGTTTCTCCAGGCAAGACTACTGGAGAGGGTTGCCATACCCTCTCTCCAGGGTATCTTCCTGACTCAGGGATGAAATCTGTGTCTCTTACGTCTCCTGCATTGGCAGGCGGGTTCTTTACCATTAGTGCCATATGGGAAGCCCAAGCCTATACGTGATAAACCAAACCTGTTAAATCACCCTTATAAGACTAAGAGCAAAATCAAACAATATGTATATAGGAATCAGAAAATTTCCTCAGCAGTAGAAAAGACAAGCAGAATCATAGATATTTCTCTGAAGAAGAATGCTGATGTACTACTTTTGTGATTCAATAAGAAATAAAAAGGACACTTACCAAAACTTTTCCCATACCTTGTGGCAGGTGTCTGAAATTCATCTTCCCCTCAGAGTCCTTTTCTTTGGTCTGAGGCAGCCTTCCTCTTTCATGTATAACAAAATCACCTTGGGAGTTTATTTTTTAAATGCAGACTTCTATACTCAGCCCCAGAGAGATTCAGTAACTCTGGGACGAAGCTCAGGATTTGTTTTATTTTGACATTTTATTACAAAAATGTTTAAACACATAAAAAGTAGACAGAATAGTATTTTGTCGTCATGTCCAAGCATTCAGCTTAAACAATTATCACCATATGGCCAATCTTCTCTTCCCTATCCCTCATATGGATTTTACCTATTAAAAAAAATACAATAAATATATGTATATACTTCATTATACAGTTCTAAAAGGTAAGAAATTTTCTTTTTTTTTTTTTTTTTTGCAATCAACAAAATCCAGAATGTGGGAGAATTTATGGGACAAACCACCAAGTTCCTCAACAAATGTATTGCATAAATAAAATTAGGAAGGAGAATATGTTTAAATTGCTTGAATTTTGATTTTCTTTGCTTGTTTATAAAAGCTTCATGCATGCATGCTAAGTCACTTCAGTCATGTCTGACTCTGCGATGCTATGGACTGTAGCCCGCCAGGTTCCTCTGTCCATGGAATTCTCCAGGCAAAAATACTGGAGTGGGTTGCCAAACCCTCCTCCAGGGGATCTTCCCGACCCAGGGACTGAACCCGTGACTCATATGTCTCCTCCATTGACAGGTGGGTTCTTTGCTACTAGCACCACCCGGGAAGCTGCTTTAAGAGCTTCAAGTGGTTTAATTGCCAAAGTGAATTCTACGTATGTACCATGTACAATTTGACAAGTTCCAACATATGTATACACCTGTGAAACCATCACAACAGTAAAGAGATCAAATATATTTATCACCCAAAAAAGTTTCCTTGTGCCTCTTTGTAAGTTCTCCCCCGTCCTCAGGCACCTCAGGCATTGCTGTCATTCTAGACTAGTCTGCATTTTCTAGAGTTTTCTATAAATAAGAACCACACAATATGTATTCTATTTGATGTTGCTTCTTTCCCTCAACAGAATTATTTGAGATTAATCCTCCCTATCCACGTATCAGTTCAGTCACTCAATTGTGAGATATCAGTAGCTGCTTTTTAGCCTTCTCATGGCATGCTTCCAGCTCCAGTACCCATGTGAGCCTGTGGCTTCAGCTTGCTCTAATACTTCGTTTTTCTTTTCTCAAAAAATGTTATGGTAGTTGATTTACAATGTCTTGTTAGTTTCAGGTGTACAGCAAAGTGAATCTCTTACACATAGACATATATCCACTCTTTTTTAGATTCTTTTCTCATATAGGCCATTACAGAGCATTGAGTAGAGTTTAATAATCCATTTTTCTGTTTCCCTTTTTCTAGAATCTGACAATTTCCCCATTCTTGCTTTCAAAACATACTGAAATTGACAACATATTTTTTTTCAATTTTTTACATTATTATCTAGCATTAGTGTATTTTTAGAAAGCTGCATGTGTGTTAAGTCACTTCAGCTGTGTCCGACTCTGTGCAACCCTATGGACTGTAGCCCACCAGGCTCCTCTGTCCGTGGGATTCTCCATGCAAGAGTAATGGAGTGAGTTGCCATGCCCTCCTCCAGGGAATCTTCCCCACCCAGGGATCGAATCCCCATCTCTATGTCTCCTGTATTGGCAGGCAGGTTCTTTACCACTAGTACCACCAGAGAAGCCCTTTTGGAAAGGTAAGGAGTTGCAAAAGAGTCAAGATGGGACTTAGTGACTAAAATAACAAAAAAGAGTGTCTTCCTTTATCAGCTGACTTTTGACCTCACCATTTTAATATGAATTTGATTGATTTTTTAACAAAGTTTTTGAAAACTATTGAAAAAAACTCCCTTTTAGCTTCCCAGGTGGTGCTAGTGGTAAAGAACCTGCCTGCCAATGCAGGAGACCTAAGAGGCATGGGTTTGATCCCTGGGTGGGGAAGATTCCCTGGAGGAGAGCATGGCAACCCACTCCAGTATTCTTGCCTACAGAATCCCATGAACAGAGGAGCCAGGTGGTCTACAGTCCATAGGGTTGCAAAGAGTTCGACACGACTGAAGCAACATAACACATATTGGAAAGAAATTCTTATTTTTTAACAATGTAAAGAAACTATACAGAGCTTCTCTGGTAGTCTAGTGGTTAGGAATCTGTCTTGCAATGCAGGGGACACGGGTTTGATCCCTGGTCTGGGAAGATGGCACATGCTGCAGAGCAACTAAGCCTAAGCACCACAACTACTGAAGCCAGCACACCTAGAGCCCAGGCTCTGCAACAAGAGAAGCCCCGCTGGCTGCAACTAGAGAAAGCCCACACACAACAACGAAGATCCAGCACAGCCTAAATAAAGAAATCTTTTTTTAAAAAAAGAAGCTATACAAAGAGTGATGTGTTGATGTGGTGTCAGCCATTTTAGCAGAGTTTTTGCTCCTCAATGAATTCCCAGCACCAGGCAGGCAAACAGCTTTGGCAGTGACCCCACATTCCTTTGAAGTACTTGCCACAGGCCTAGAATTTAGATTTTGGACATATAAGATATATTTCTTAAATACATATGTTTTGCAGGAAATCAACTTCAAAAATTACAAATACTTTCATGGTAAAGGGAGGAAAATTACCACTTTCCTCTTCTGGTGGAGAGAAATCTGCCCTCTCCACCACCTCCCACCCCTCCCCCAAGACATTCACTTACTCCCTTTTCCCTCTGCCACGTTAAAAAATAAGCTGAAAATTTGAAGCAAAAAAGATTTATGTCAAAGTTCTATAAGAGTCTATCTAACATTAAAGTAATTGAGACTTATCAAAAGACACTTTTGCTTTAGAATATACTAAAAGATTTGGAGAAGGCAATGGCACCCCACTCCAGTACTCTCGCCTGGAAAATCCCATGGATGGAGGAGCCTGCTGGGCTACAGTCCATGGGGTCGCTAAAAGTCGGACACGACTGAGCGGCTTCACTTTCATTTTTCACTTTCATCCATTGGAGAAGGAAATGACAATCCACTCCAATGTTCTTGCCTGGAGAATCCCATGGACGGAGAAGCCTGGTAGACTGCAGTCCATGGGGTCGCACAGAGTCAGACACGACTGAAGCGACTTAGCAGCAGCAGCAGCAGCAGCATACTAAAAGATTCCTAACACTTTCTCTAAAATTTCCCCAATTTCAGGAAGATTCTCACTTCCCTTTAATTTCCTGATTTGATGACAATAACTTTTTGTGGAAGATCATTTATCTATGATATTTATACCTGTATATATTATTACTAATAATTTTAAATTTCACACCAAAATCCAGGTTTGAGGATTATTTTTCTAAAAAAGTATATCCTATAATCATATTCACAATATCTTATAAGATAACTGGTGATGACTGGATGTTCATTATGTCATTTTCTATGTCTTTCAGTATACTTAAAATTGCATAATAATTTTTAGTTAAATTCCATTATCACTTTGTGCCTTACTTTGGATACATACCTTTTAAATTCTTTTATAGAATTAATATCTCTCTTCTGTACCCCCACAATGTCTGGTACACATTTACTTACAGCAGCTATAACACTTTCTTATCTTTGAATTTTTTCATGACTATTTATCTCCACTAGATTCTACTCATGTATGGATGTGACAGTTGGACTATAAAGAAAGCTGAGCGCCAAAGAATTGATACTTTGGAACTATGGTGTTGGAAAAGACTCTTGAGAGTCCCTTGGACAGCAAGAAGATCCAACCAGTCAACCCTAAAGAAAATCATCCCTGAATATTCATTAGAAGGACTGATACTGAAGCTGAAACTCCAATACTTTGGCCACCTGATGTGAAGAACTGACTCATTGGAAAAGACCCTGAAAAATTGAAGGCGGGAGAAGGGGATGACAGAGGATGAGATGGTTGGATGGCATCACCGATTCAATGGACATGAGTTTGAGTAAACTCCAGGACTTGGTCATGGACAGGGAGACCTGGCGTGCTGCGATTCATGGGGTCACAAAGAGTCAGACATGACTGAGCGACTGAACTGACTGAACTGAGATTCTATCTCTTGGAAGACAAAAATCATGTCTTTTTTCACCTAGTACCTAAACATTTAGTAAATGTTTATTGTATGAATAATTAAATAACACATTCACACATTTGTCTTAGAAATGCTTTTCTTCAGTTCATTTATACAGAATAAAACCTTGTATATTTAATCCATTATTATTTTTTTTAACTTTGGTTTTACTCACTGCAGCTGAACCTAAATCGAAACATTGCTATAATGCTTAAGTCATTTTCAGGTAATCCTCCTTCATTGATTCACATGATTTTAGAATAGAGAGTTAAAATAGTTTCATAATACTCTAATTCCTTTAAAATGGGAATTCTTTATTCAGATGCATCATACTTATGATAGCTGATACAGGAAGGCTGGATAAGAATTTCAGTAATTATTTTATCTCAATAACCATAGCTAAAATGTATGATTTAAGTACATTTGGGTTTGATATTCTTTTTACTGAAAGGACACTGAATTTTCTCCCTGTCTTAGGAAGGTTGAATTTTTTCATTCAAATTTTACATTTATTTCTTCTGTAAGGTTTGAGTATTCTATACTCATTTATCTCAGGATTCCGCTGCAGTGACTGGTGAATAAAACTAACACAGGAGTTGTACGTTTTTTTAATTTATGAATCTGGATTTGCAATGCTTATTTCCTCCGAAGACCTGAACTTGCAAGTTCTGAAAGGTTTCCACTAACTGTACATGGAAAATCTGTATACTAGTTACCCTGAGATGGTATGACTTGTGAAATATAGTCAAAACATAACTATTCTCTTTGATTTTTTCCCTCTGCCACTAAGAAGAAAATTCCAGCATGTCTCATGACCTTTCTGCTCACTTATCTTATGATCACTTTAAAATCACAAAAATCAGCCTCAATTTGACATTTAAAAGGGAAAGCATTAGAGAAAAGAAATGTGGTCAGCTGCTTCATCTTTCCCGCTTACCTTCTTCCTATTAAGTAGTTGCTGTTCTTGACCCTCTGGGTTGGAGTACAAGGAGCAAATAGGAAACAGGGAACAGAAAGGTCTTACTGTAGTGAGATGATTTTGTATTCTCTAGGACTAGCAGCTGTTTAAAACTGATCCTCTGTCTTCAGGGATTTGCATGGTTGGTCAAACAAGCTACAACTCTGTCAGCAACTCCTGACACTGGGCATATACTCTATTCTTGCTGCCACTTATCCCTCATCCTCAGATTTCTTGGACATCTACATCATTTGGTTCTTTCTGTTAAAGCCCAGTTGACATTTTAGTCAGCTTTCTTGAATAGGGAGTCAAAAAGATCTCTGGACTGATTCTTTCTCCCCTGTGTAGCCCACATCTGCTCTGTGGAAAGCTTTTTGCATCCTTCATCCTTCAAACTGTAGTTTACTGATCCCACTGTGTTTGAAGTGTGTTAGTCATTCAGTTGTGTCCGACTCTTTGCACCCTCATGGACTGTAGCCCGCTAGGCTCCTCTGTCCATGGGATTTCCCAGGTAAGAATACTGGAGTGGGTTGCCATTTCCTTCTCCAGGGGGATCTTCCTGACCCAGGGATCAAACCTGGGTGTCCTGCATAGCAGGCAGATTCTTTACCGCCAGAGCTACCAGAGAAGCCAGATCCCAGTACTATTGAGTATATCCTCTTCAATAACAAAGAGCCTGCCAGGCCATCTCTTTCTAGCCATCTAGATTTTACGAGGGAGGAGTCAGACCTACGTCCTTTATACTCCATCCTTCGTACCACTCTTCTCTGAATAATCCTGTAAGAGTCCACACTCACTAGGCTGAAGGTGAAAGGGCAAGCATCCTTTCCTCCTTCACCTTTGTGAAAGAGCCTAGGGTACACAGCATGGCTTTTTCTAAAGAAGGCCTCTTCGCAAATTCAGTCCTACTATCCATCAGTTTGACCCTTGTGGTTTTTAAGAACTGTCTAATCAGTGGAAATTTGTTTGAAATTTCTGCTTGGTGGTCTGGTACTTCACCCTGAAGAATCACACCTGTTGCACTGGAGTGCTTTACTCACAATTTCCTATTTAACTTCCTGTTACATTTGTTATAGCTTCAGGATTCAAAAAGCCAGGTTTTTCACAGAATTATTTAACCAAGAGAAAACTAGCATATTTTCCAAATAATTATGCTTTAAAAAATTAAAATCCTTTATTAGAACAACAGGAATACCAGAGTAGTCATTCAGATCAGATCAGTTGCTCAGTCGTGTTCGACTCTTGGCGACCCCATGAATCGCAGCACACCAGGCCTCCCTGTCCATCACCAACTCCCGGAGTTCACTGAGACTCACGTCCATCAAGTCAGTGATGCCATCCAGCCATCTCATCCTCTGTCGTCCCCTTCTCCTCCTGCCCCCAATCCCTGCCAGCATCAGAGTCTTTTCCAATGAGTCAACTCATCGCATGAGGTGGCCAAAGTACTGGAGTTTCAGCTTTAGCATCATTCCCTCCAAAGAAATCCCAGGGCTGATCTTCAGAATGGACTAGTCATTCAGTTCAAAGTAAATTTTGGTATTTTTCTCTCTGATCAGTAACTTTTATCAATAGTTTCTTTGAATTACTACATCCTCTTCCCTACTCCATCATGAATACTTTCAGAACTAAGAAACCTTCCTCTAACAAACCCTGCATTCTTCATCTCAGAGTAAAAAAAATCTTTCAGAATACACGTTTGGCTGTCCTCTTTAAAATCAAACACCTCTTTAAGAATCAAAATTCCTTTTAGATATATGTGTTGCTGCTTCTACATATTTTAACTTTCTCTTATCCAAACACTTTCCTTTTCTTCTAAATGGGTAAACAGAAAGAAGAAAACATGTAGGCATGTAGTAGACTTGTTTCTCTGGCATGATTTCCTTATTACTTTTTTCTCTAACCTGAATAAAATATAACAACTTTTACTTACCCCTGAAACTCTACCTTTTGAGGATAAAAAAATTACTTCAAATTCCTCCCCTTCTTTCTTAGTCAAAGTTTTTCATATATTGACTCATGGTTTCTTATAATATTTAATGGGTTATAGTCTATTTCCATCAATATTTAATTTAATGCTCAAAATGTGCCAGGTTTGCCCATGTAGACCCTTCAGGCTAGATTCTTCAACATACCCCCTCATTCCTGGAACACTTTGCTTTCTGGTTCACCTAGATGTTCTAAACTTATCTTGTACTGTTGCTGCCCCAGGACTGGAACCAGCTACTTCTCCAAGAATCCTGGTTACTTTTGTGGGAAATGGTATTTAGAAGCCAAAATCTGGGGAATAGATGTGCTCAATTGTATTGAAATGTTTTTTCTCCCAGGCCCTTTCAGTGGACAGAGATATAGATATAGAGATACAAAAACACACCTTTAGTTCTATATTTATTTTTTATCTCTTTATATCTATCCATCTATAATAAATATAATTTATCTGGATATAACCACAAATTCACACAAATACTTCCAACAATAATCCGACACCACAATATTGTAGTTTTCTTTTTTTTCCATCTGATAGTGGGAAACCTGGTCCCAACTTTTTAATATATTAACTTATGTAATCAACTCCCCTATAAGTAACAGATCTTCCAGGGTCACCCCACTCCCTTTTCTGCATAGATTTCCTCCTCACCCATTCAGGTTCTGACACTCATACCTGTCTGCTCCTACAATATAAAGCTTCTCCTCATATTGCTGAGGCTTTGCTTCCTCATGCATGTCCTCCTCACTTGGATCAGGCTAGGACTATCCATTCTAGGCAGTCCTCTTATAAGGCACTCTCCTTTCCCAGATGGTCCTGAAACCCTTCTCTGAGCTGTGATTCTTCTCATCTCATACTTAATGCCAGCCTTACTCTGTCTTACCTAATGGCTTTGGGAAGGTAGAGGAAGTAAAAGAAAGAGGCTTAGTCATATATATAGTTTGCAAAGCCACAAAACTGGTGAGATCTCTTAGAGAATGAGAATAGAGGAGAAATAAGCCTTGGGGGATCTCCAACTTTGACATTTATTGTCAAAATAATGAGGAGGAACAAATAAAGCAGACTGCAAAGAAGGAGCCAGAGATGGGGGAAAACCAGGAGAGTAAAATTTCTTGGAAGCCAATGTAGAATGTGTTCCAAAATCCAAAAAGATATATTCCATGCAGTTCAGATCAGTCGCTCAGTTGTGTCCGACTCTTTGTGACCCCATGGACTGCAGCACGCCAGACTTCCCTGTCCATCACCAACTCCTGAAGCTTGCTCAAACTCATGTCCATTGAGTCAGTGATGCCATCCAACCATCTCATCCTCTGTCATCCCCTTCTCCTCCTGCCTTCAATCTTTCCCAGAATCAGGATCTTTTCCAATGAGTCAGTTCTTCACATCAGGTGGCCAAAATATTGGATTTTCAGCTTCAGTATCAGTCTTTCCAATGAATATTCAGGACTGATTTCCATTATGATTTCCCTTATTCAATGTACTCCATTGAATACTACTAAAAGGTGAAGCATGATGAAGAATTTATCATTGGGTTTAGTCATATGGAGAGCAAAGGTATACTTGATGAGAGTATTACCAGTGAAATGGTGAGGGAAAAAATGTAACTGGAGTAAATTCAAGATAGAATGAGAGTTAATGATATGGGACAGCACATATAAAAAATTCTTTTGAGTTTTTCTGTAAAGAGGAGTAGAGAAATGGGACAGTGGCTAAAGAAGATTGTGAGATTGAGAGGGCTTCTTTTATTAATTGAGATACTAAATATATTTGTATGTTGGTTGTCATGGTCTGGGTGTGAGTTGGAAAAGAATTTCCAGACATGAGACAGAATGAGAGGGAAATAAAGGTTATTAGAGTGGGAGACACTGTTAGAACAACAGGTCAACCCAAGGGAGAACTGATGTTGAACAGATGTCCTTAGTCCACTTTTATACCCAGGGTACGAGGAGTGGGATCAGGGTCTTGCAGGTCATTTGCTGATTGGATGAGGCATGTATACTGGGTGGGGGAAGAGTAGGGCAAATACCTTCTCCCTGTGGGGTAGGAGGAGAGACTGGTTATACTGTTCCATTAATAGTTACAACATGGGGGAGGGAAGGACAGTAAGGGTCTGGTTTTTCTGTTCCTGCATTCCAAGACCCTCCTTGGTTTTTATCTGCTCTTTCGTTCTTGGGTCACCCCATTAGTGTTAACAATCCCATGAAGTAGTGGGGGGAGGGTGATACAGGAAACAGATGGGATCGTTTTAAGAGCAAAATTCTTGAATGAGCAAAAGGAGCTAGAACCCAAAGCACAGGAGGAAAGTTTGGATTCGGACAGAAACAGGAACAGTTCGGTCTTCATAATAGGAGGGAAGGTGAAATGCAAGTAGGGGGGTGGAATTAATGGTGAGAGACTGTAAAAATTCTCTTCTGACTGATGCTTTTTACTCAGAAATAAAAAGCAAGGTCATCTGCTGAGAGGGAGAAGGGAGGAAGATGCTTGAGGGGAATGGCATCATCTGGAAGAGTGGGAGAGACAAATGACTAGAGAAATGTAAAGAATGGCTGGATAATGCTGAGAACCCACTTGAAACTTGAGGCCATAATTCTAAAGTGAGTCCTGTCAGCATGATTTTTTTTTCTCTAGCTGATTAGGTGCAGGCACTAAGTAGGTAGGGAGGCTTGGAGCTCTGCAAGCAAATACCAAAGGAGAGAAAAGAGTGTTGAGGGTGTGACTCTCACAGTATAAACCATCTCATGAAAGAGTTTAAACAATATTAGCTATATAATGTTTAAAAATGCATTTTACTAAAAATTTAAACCATTATAAAATAGTTTTCCAAATGTATATGTGTCATGATAGATAAAAATATTATCTTCTTAACTATAATTGACAGCCACTTTTGGAGATAATATTATTTGTGTGTGCAAAAGATACAAATGCTAAATAAATTCAGAAGTCAATATTTCTGTAATCATCAGTATTTTCACTATACAACCATGAGCTCTGTAATAAATAGCTATTGTTTCTTATTTCAGAACTGAATGCAGTTTAGGAAATTCTGGGCTAAAACTTTTCTCTTTGCATCTAGAAAGCTATTAACTGTTTTGACTCATCTCACCTCTGTTCTGTCCTGAGGCACCAACAGTTTACATGGCTATTACTTTAGTAATTTTATTATCTCACTCCAAACAATATAAGCCAATAAGAAAATCCATTAGTATTGACTTTGTGAGAATAGTTATGTGTGTATCACAGATGGCTCCACTTTGGACATGCAGATGTGCCTTAGGCCTCAGTCCCTTTTGGAACTGGGTGGGTCAAGGTCTTTGCACAGTCATCCATTGTATATTCTCTTACAACTACTTGAACAACTGCCTTGTGTTGGCTCAGTGGGGGGACACGGAAATTAATATACTATGCTTTCTGCCCTCAAGAGGTTTCCTCAACAGTAGGCCAGATGAGACACACACACACATAAGTCCATAAAGCAGTCTGTGATGAGTGTTATATTGTTTATATACATTGCATCTATAGTTATACAGAGTGATTGTTCATTCCAGGAATGAACAAAGAAGTTATTAAGGAAGATGTGGAGATGCGGTATTTGAACTTGAAGATGGCAGAATTTTGAAAGACAGAGACTAGAATAAGAAAGATTTCCCTGCAGAAAGCATGGGTGAGCAAAGACATGGAGATAAGGAGGGGGAAATGAGTGGAAAGAATATTATTTTATTTTGGTTATTTTATTTCCTTTAGTTTTTGTCTTTTGGGTTTTTTTGGCCACACCACATGGCATACAGGATCTCAATTCCCTGACAAGGGATTGAACCCAGGCCTCAGCTGTGAAAGTGCCAAATCCTAACCACTAGACCACTAGGGAGCTCCCAAGAATAACATGTTTTAGATATCATTTGGTAGCAAGAGCAAAAATCCACTGATAAAATTTAAAGTAGAATTTGTTTAAAAAGAATTTTTCACAGATTCAAGAATGGGTACAAAGTGGATCTGGGCCAGACAAGTTTATGGAACCAGGAAGAAGAAAGTTAAGAACCAAGATTAATCTTTCCTTCACTACTAGTTTTCACTGTCTATGTCTTTTCTCTTTCTCTCCACCCTGGTGAGTCAGTCTGAAGCCTCCAAGAGGTAAACATCAGAGTATGCACATAGGATCGGCTATATCCCAATACAAAAGGTTTTAAAAAAAGAAAAAAGACACACATAGGGAAAAAACCACCCCAGCTCCAAGCACTGCTGCTGCTGCTGCTAAGTCGCTTCGGTCGTGTCCGACTCTGTGCGACCCCATAGACAGCAGCCCCCCAGGCTCCCCCGTCCCTGGGATTCTCCAGGCAAGAACACTGGAGTGGGTTGCCATTTCCTTCTCCAATGCAGGAAACTGAAAAGTGAAAGTGAAGTCGCTCAGTAGTGTCCGACTCTTAGTGACCCCATGGACTGCAGCCTACCAGGCTCCTCCATCCATGGGATTTTCCAGGCAAGAGTACTGGAGTGGGGTGCCATTGCCTTCTCTGTCTCCAAGCACTAGTCTCCAGTAATTTATCAAGTCTCTGTGATCCATTTCCAATTTCCCAGAAGGGAGAATTTGAATGAGTCAGTTTGGGCCAAATAAAAGAGCATCTCTATTTTTTTAAATGCACAAGTTGGAATAAGAAGATCTGGGTGTATAATGTACAATGCAGAGAATATAGCCAATATTTTATAATAACTATAAACAGAGGAAAACCTTTAGAAATTGTGAATCACTATATTGTACACCTATAACTTTGGAGAAGGGAATAGTGTCCCACTCCAGTATTCTTGCCTGGAGAATCCTAAGGACAGAGGGGCCTGGTGGGCTACAGTCCTTAGGATTACAAAGAGTTGGACACGACTGAAGCAACTGAGCATGCATGCATGCACACCTATAACTTATATGATATTGTACATCAACTATCATTTAAAAAAATAAAGATCTGGACTTGAATCACAGATCTGATATACATTTCCTGTGATTTTCTTAAGGAATAGTTTCTCTACGTGTTGTTGCCTTGTCTGTTAAAGGAAGGTTAATAATACTTTACAGGGTTATTATAAGAATTAGGCAATATAATAAATATGAAAACTCCTTGAAAATTTTAAAGTTTTATACAAAGCAAAAGTGAAAGAATTAAAGGAAGAAAAAGTAGTTCAGATTCTATAAATCAGGGTTTCTTTTAAATAGAGGAATGCATAATGAATCAGAGGAAAGAATATAGAGTCAGAGACTCTGTTAGGAAACTATACAATAAATTGGTTTGTAAAGATGTGTTACCAGTTCATGGTAGGGATGAAAGGCAGTGGTGGTAATGATACAATAGTAATAATAGTAATAGAATTAGGATAAGAATAGTATTAGAATTAGGATAGAAATGGAATTAGACAAGAAATCAGATGGAAAATAATCTTTAAACTTTACACAATGTGAGCCAATCCATGCCAATAAACTCCTCTTTTGAGTGATCTTCCAGACTGTAGATAAATCTACAAAAAAGGGAAGAGACTATGTTTCATTCAGGAATACTCTTCTGGAAAGAGAATTAGGCTCCTTACATATAAGACTCTTAAGAAGAAAAGAAGATAGAAAAATGTTAAAATGATACTTTTGAGTCAGAATTACCTCCTATGAGAGGGAGAATTCATCTATGAGAAATGTAAGTAGATGGCCAAGTACAATATCCCTGACTGATACCGAAAGAGTATCTTGCCTAATAATATATTCTCCACTGGTCAGGTTACAGTAGCTAACATTATTGCTTTGAATTTAAGACACTGAAGGTTTCTGTTAATATGTACATATTATCCTGAAATAATTCAGCAAGGAAAAGTGGTTCCTTATAAGATACCTGAATACTCACTGGAAGGACTGATGCTGAAACTGAAGCTCTAATAGTTTGGCCACTTAATGCTGGAAAAGACCCTGACGCTGGGAAAGATTGAAGACAGAAGATGGTGACAGAGGATGAGATGGTTGGATGGCGTCATCAATTTAATGGACATGAACTTGTGCAAACTCCGGGAGATGGTGAGGGACAGGAAAGCCTGATGTGCTGCAGTCCATAGGGTCAGAAAGAGCCGGACGTGACTTGGCAACTGAACCACAACGTAAGATACCAGCAGTGAAGTCCACTAATAAAGGGAAGATTTTTAAGGACAAACACTTTGTTGACAAATAGCACCTTAAGGCTAATAGTTTATCATAGTATCTGTCCTATCACCTAGAATGACCAGAAAGAAAAGCAAATTAGGACTGGAGAATTGCTGCAGAGGCAGGGGGTCATGAATGGGCTCAAGCCGAGATTGGCAACTTCTGAGAACTGTTGTACTGTCACAACTTATCTCTTCCTCTTTACCCCTGGCTGCTATGTGTAATATGAAGCAGAGCATTGGAAAAATACACCAGGAGAATTGCGTTTTAGGTTCTTCTAACAGAAAAGGGGACTAGAAAGATGGAATCATTATATTCTGAGATAGGGAAAAATTTAGGAGTACATAGGAGTGGACAGAATCAGGACTTAATTTTTGGATGCAATAAGTTCCAGGTGCCTGTTAAATAACCAAATACAGATGTCAAAGAGGCACTTAGATATACAAAGTTGGATTTATGAAACTGGAGTTCAGGAGAGAAGCAGAGATATAAATTTGGGATTGCCAGTATACAGGGACAATATTTAAAGCCATAGACTTAATTAGATCACCAAGAGAGGGAATAGAAATAGAGAAAAGAACCAAGGACCGATCCCTAGAGCAGTTCAATATTTAAAGGCTGAAGAAATAAAGGTGAATTCTCAAAAGGAAACTGCAGGTGGTTAGAGAAGTAGAAGAGAAATCAGATTAAGTGTGGTGTTCAGTGAGTTTCAGTTACTCAGTCGTGTCCGACTCTTTCTGACCCCATGGAGTGCAGCACACCAAGCTTCCCTGTCCATCACCAAGCACGTGTACGTAGAGCCAAATGAAGATAATGTTTCAAAGGTAAAGGAATGATCAGCTGGTTTTGAATGCCGCTGATAGGTCAAGAAGATAAGAACTGAGCAATTCAGTATCAGTCCTGAGTTTCAATGAAATGAAGATAAAAAAATTTTTTTGTTTGTTTGTCTGCATTTATTTATTTATTTTGTTTGTTTGGCTGTATCAGCTCTTAGTTGCAGCGGCAGCCTTGGTAGCCCCACAGCATGTGGTATCTTAGTTCCCAGACCATAGATCTGGGAACCTACATCCCCTGCATTGCAGGAACCACCAGTGATTTAGTTGCTAAGTTGTGTCCAACTCTTGCTGTTGTAGCCTCCCTCAGGAGGACAATGCATGCAGATAGTAGAGTGCAGTTTATTACACCAGCGCGCCCAAGGCATAGTTTTCTCTTAGCCAAGGTCCCCAACCAGTTTTTGTGAAAACCTTATATATCCTAAGCGTAGGTGCCCAAACCCACCTCCCCAAATTCCCTGAAACTAGTCTGAACAAAGGAAAAAGAAAAATACAATCAAAGTTAACCCGTGATTCATATGCCTTAAGCCTAGGTAGTTAACAGTAGACAATTATCAATAGGCTTGTGGTCATACCCCAATAAGCATAATAGAATGTATGATCTATTCGGTTACACAGATAATTAGGGTATTCTTTTAGGCGATGGAGAGCCCTGGGGCTCTTCCTTCCAGGGGCCTGGTTTTCCAATTGGTATGTCATACTAGGCATACAGCTCAAAGTCCACAGTCCGGCCCAAGATGAAGTCCTGCTTTCAAGACAGAGCCTGTTCTGTTTCCTCCTTCATTGCAACCCCATGGACTGTAGCCTTCCAAGCTCCTCTGTTCATGGGATTCTCCAGGCAAGAATACTAGAGTGGGTTGCCATTTCCTTCTCCAGGGGATCTCCCTGACCCAGGAATCAAACTGGGGTCTCCTGCATTGTAGGTGGATTCTTTACCAACTGAGCTACAGGGAAGCCCTAGGTAACTATAGTGAAGTGAAGTGAAGTCAAAATCATTCAGTCGTGTCCAACTCTTTACAACCCCATGGACTATACAGTCCGTGGAATTCTCCAGGTCAGAATACTGGGGGGGGTAGCTTTTCCCTTCTCCAGGGGATCTTCCCAACCCAGGGATCGAACCCAGATCTCCCACATTCTTTACCAGCTGAACCACAAGGGAAGCCCCAGGTGACTATAGGGTACTAGCCCCAGGTGGCGCTAGTGGCAAAGAGCCTGCCTGACGATGCAAGAGGTGCAGGAGACACAGGTTCAATCCCTGGAGAGCCTGATGGGCTACAGTTCATGGAGTTGCAAAGAGTCGGACACAACGGAACCAACTTAGCACCCTCAGAATATTCACTGAACTTACTACAGTTCCCTAAATAGTCACAATTTTAACTCAATTCCTCTTATGAAGAAAAGCCTGTGCCAGGTGTTGGAGAAACAGAGATGAGTAAAATATGGGTCCTGATGTGAAAAATCATTCCCCCACACACACAAAATAAAAACACTGCCACCAAATTCTGAATACATACTATGTGCCCAGCACTCTGTAAGGCACTTTACAAGTGCCATCTCATTTAATTATAACTATAATCCTATGTGGCAGGTATGTTTTACAATCATTTTTAAAATCAGGAAATGGAGGCACAGTCAGGTTAAATAACTTGACTGAGTCACTCGAGCACTAGTAATCAGAATAGGAACCGTGTGTGTGTGTATGTGTGTGTGTGTAAGACTTAAAACAATTCTTGAACTCATGGTTTTATGGGTCAGAAGTCTGGGCTGGGCTTAAACATGTTAAGTCTTCTGGTTCAGTTTGATTCATTCACGTCTCTGCAGTCAAGAGCCCAGCAGCTCAGAGGTCCTACTTCAGGCACTTAAAAAAGCTGTCAGTTTAGGGAATAGGGGTAGTTGAGCCCGCATCCTCTAGCAGACTAGACTAAACTAGTCTCTCATCCTCCCACAGACTAGCCCGGGCTTAGCCCATGGACTATGAAGGTTATGTAAGACTGAAAGTAGAGGCAAGCCAGGTCCTTTAAGGTGAAGGCTACGAAATGGCATTCAATATTACTTCTACCACATTGTACTGTTCACAGAAAATCATGAGGCCCTCATTCAAGATGTGAGGAACTTGCTCAGTAAATATGTCCACAACATCTTGCGTTTAGTAGGTGCTCACTAAATGCTTATTAAACAAATAAAAATAAAAGATTCTGCATTTCCAATGCAAGGGGTGCAGATTCAATCCTCGGTAGGGGAACTAAGATCCTACGTGACAGGCAGTGTGGCCAAAATACTAAAATAAATTTGGGTCTCTAAATAAAAAATTTTTTAATAAAATAAAAAATTCAATCTTATGCTCACCATTGCTCATTATTCAGTTCAGTTCAGTTCAGCCACTCAGTCGTGTCCGACTCTTTGTGACCCCATGAACCGCAGCACACCAGGCCTCCCTGTCCATCACCAACTCCTGGAGTCCACCCAAACCCATGTCCATTGTGTCAGTGATGCCATCCAACCATCTCATCCTCTGTCGTCCCCTTCTCCTCCTGTCCTCAATCTTTCCTAGCATCAGGGTCTTTTCAAGTGAGTCAGCTCTCCACATCAGGTAGCCAAAGTATTGGAGTTTCAGCTTTAGCATCAGTCCCTCCAAAGAACACCCAGGACTGATCTCCTTTACGATGGACTGGTTGGATCTCCTTGCAGTCCAAGGGACTCTCAAGAGTCTTCTCCAACATCACAGTTCAAAAGCATCAATTCTTCAGCGCTCAGCTTTCTTTATAGTCCAGTTCTCACATCCATACATGATTACTGGAAAAACCACAGCCTTGACTAGATGGACCTTTGTTGGCAAAATAATATCTCTGCTTTTTAATATGCTGACTAGGTTGGTCATAACTTTCCTTCCAAGGAGTAAGTGTCTTTTAATTTCATGGCTGCAATCACCATCCGCAGTGATTTTGGAGCCCAGGAAAATAAAGTCAGCCACGGTTTCCACTGTTTCCCCATCTATTTGCCATGAAGTGATGGGACCAGATGCCATGATCTTAGTTTTCTGAATGTTGAGTTTTAAGCCAACTTTTTCACTCTCCTTTTTCACTTTCATCAAGAGGCTCTTTGGTTCTTCTTCACTTTCTGCCTTAAGGGTGGTGTCATCTGCATACTGAGGTTATTGATATTTCTCCCGGCAATCTTGATTCCAGCTTGTGCTTCCTCCAGCCCAGCATTTCTCATAATGTACTCTGCATATAAGTTAAATAAGCAGGGTGACAATATACAGCCTTGATGTACTCCTTTTCCTATTCGGAACCAGTCTGTTGTTCCATGTCCAGTTCTAATTGTTGCTTCTTGACTTGTTTCTCAAGAGGCAGGTCAGGTGGTCTGGTATTCCCATCTCTTGAAGAATTTTTCACAATTTATTGTGATCCACACAGTCAAAGGCTTTGGCATAGTCAATAAAGCAGAAATAGATGTTTTTCTGGAACTCTCTTGCTTTTTCTATGATCCAGTGGATGTTGGCAATTTGATCTCTGGTTCCTCTGCCTTTTCTAAAACCAGCTTGAATATCTGGAAGTTCATGGTTCAAACATTGCTGAAGCCTGGCTTGGAGAATTTTGAGCATTACTTTACTAGTGTGTGAGATGAATGCAATTGTGTGGTAGTTTGAACATTCTTTGGCATTACCTTTCTTTGGGATTGGAATGAAAAGTGACCTTTTCCAGTCCTGTGGCCACTCCTGAGTTTTCCAAATTTGCTGACATATTTAATGCAGCACTTTCACAGCATCATCTTTTAGAATTTGAAATAGCTCAACTGGAATCCCATCACCTCCACTAGCTTTGTTCGTAGTGATGCTTCCTAAGGCCCACCTGACTTCACATTCCAGGATGTCCGGCCCTAGGTGAGTGGGAGTGATCACACCTTCGTGATTATCTGGGTTAGGAAAATCTTTTTTGTACAGTTCTTCTGTGTATTCTTGCTACCTCTTCTTAATATCTTCTGCTTGCTCATTATTAGAGAAACACAAATTAAAACTACAATGAGGCATCACCTCACACTAGTCAGAATGGCCATCAAGAAAACATCTACAAACAATAAGAGCTGGAGAGACTGTGGAGAAAAGGGAACCCTCTTGCACTGTTTGTGGGAATGTAAACTGATATAGCCACTATGGACAACAGTATGGAGATTTAAAAACTAGGAGTAAAACTACCATATGACCCAACGATCCCACTACTGGGCATATACCCTGAGAAAACCATAATCCCAAAAGACACATGTACCCCAGTATTCACTGAAGCACTATTTACAATAGCTAGAATATGGAAGTAACCTAGATGTCCATCGACAGATGAATGAATAAAGAAGTTGTGGTACATATATACAATTGAATGTTACTCAGTCATGAAAAGGAATGGATTTGAGTCAGTTTCAATGAGGTAGATGAAACTAGAGCCTGTTGTACAGAGTGAAGTAACTTAGAAAGGGAAAAACAAATACTGTGTATTAACACATATATAGAATCGAGAAAAATGGTACTAATTAGCCTATTTGCAGGGCAGGAATAGAGATGTAGACTTAAAGAAGAGACTTGTGAATACAGAGGGGGAAGAAGAGGGTGGGACGAATTGAGAGAGTAGCATTGAAATGTGTACATTACCATATATAAAATAGATAGCTGATGGGAAGTTGTTGTAGAACACAGGGAGCTCAACCTGGTGCTCTCTGACAACCTAGAGGGGTAGGATGGGGTGCGGGGTGGGAAGGAGGTTCAAGAGGAAGGGGACATATTTATACTTACAGCCAACTCATGTTGTAGTATGGCAGAAACCAACACAACACTGTAAATAAATTATCCTCCAACCAAAAATAAATTTCAATAAAAAGCAAAAAAAATTTTCAGTCTTAAAGAACACAGACTCTATTCAGTGTAATCAATTAATCATCCTTTTCTCATCTGCAGAGAACCAGAAGTCTCAACCCATCCATTCTTATCTTTGCTTTAAAGTAGCAAATGAGAGGTTAGTAAGGAGTAAGAGGCAGCACCACTTAAAGTCACAGTGAAGAATCTCAGTTGGCCCCCAAAAAACAGTTCCTCTAAAGAGATCCAGGGCATCATCAGAAGCCTTGACCAGATACCTGGTCCAAGCCTGGCCACCTGAATTGAAAGCCCCATGCCTTGCTCTTCAATTATGGGGTAAAAAAGACGTTTAGGCCATTGTTAGGGCATGGAGACAGCCTCCTTTCACTCTTTTTCCTCCAAAATTTAATAGCTTTTTTGAGATTGAAATGACACAGAATGAATTGTACATATTTAAGTGTACAATTTGATACCTCTTGACATATGTATTTATGAAATTATTTGTGAAAATATTACCATGATCAAAATAATGAATATCCATCACCCCAAGTTTTCTCATGCCTCTTTTTAATCCCTCCCTCTTATCTCTTCCTGTCTGCTTCTGACCTGCTGCTGCTAAGTCGCTTCAGTCGTGTCCCACTCTGTGCGACCCCATAGACGGCAGCCCACCAGGCTCCCCCGTCCCTGGGATTCTCCAGGCAAGAACCCAATGGAGTGGGTTGCCATTTCCTTCTCCAATGCATGAAAGTGAAAAGTGAAAGTGAAGTCAGTCGTGCCCGACTCTTAGCGACCCCATGGACTGAGCCTGCCAGGCTCCTCCATCCATGGAATTTTCCAGGCAAGATTATTGGAGTGGGTTGCCATTGCCTTCTCAGGCTTCTGACCGAGGCAACCTCTAATTTGCTTTCTGTCCTGCTGCTGCTGCTGTTGCTGCTAAGTCGCTTCAGTCGTGTCCGACTCTGTGCAACTCCATAGATGGCAGCCCACCAGGCTCCCCCTGTCCCTGGGATTCTCCAGACAAGAACACTGGAGTGCATTGCCATTTCCTTCTCCAATGCATGAAAGTGAAAAGTGAAAGTGAAGTCGCTCAGTCGTGTCGGACTCTTCGCGACCCCATGGACTGCAGCCTACCAGGCTCCTCCGCCCATGGGATTTTCCAGGCAAGAGTACTGGAGTGGGTTGCCATTGCCTTCTCCAGCTTTCTGTCCTAGGCAACCTCTAATTTACTTTCTGACTCAATATGTCAGTAAATTTGGAAAACTCAGCAGTGGCCACAGGACTGGTAAAGGTCAGTTTTCATTCCAATCTCAAAGAAGGGCAGTGCAAAATAATGTTCAAACTACCAGGCAATTACGCTTATTTCACATGCTAGTAAAAGTTATGCTCAAAATCCGTCAAGTTAGGCTTCAGCAGTACATGAACCAATAACTTCCAGATGAACAAGCTGGGTTTAGAAAAGGCAGAGGAAACAGAAATCAAATTGCTAACATTTGCTGGATCATAGAGAAACCAAGGGAATTCCAGAAAAACATCTACTTCTGCTTTATTCACTATGTTGCTAAAGCCTTTTATTGTGTGGATCACAGTGAAATAGATTCTTAAAAAGATGGTAATAACAGACCATCTTCCCTGTCTCCTGAGAAACTTGAATGCAGGAAAAGAAGCAACAATAGAACAACTGACTGGTTCAAAATCGGGAAAGGAGTACATCAAGGCTGTATATCGTCACCCTGTTTATTTAACTTATATGCAGAGGACATCATGCAAAATGCCAGGCTGGATAAATCACAAGCTGGAATCAGTATTTCCAGGAGAAATATTAACAACCTCAGATATGCAAAGGATACCACTCCAGGGGCAGAAATTGAAGAAGAACTAAAGAACCTCTTGAGGGGTAAAAGAGGAGAGTGAAAAGACTGGCTTAAAACTCAACATTCAAAAAACTAAAATCATGGCATCCGATCCCATCACTTCATGGCAAATAGAAGGGTAAAAGTAGGAGCAGTGACAGATTTTATTTTGCTGGGCTCCAAAATCACTGTGGATGGTGACAGCAGCTATGAAATTAAAAGATGCTTGCTACTTGGAAGGAAAGCTATGACCAACCTAGACAGTACATTAAAAAGCAGAGACATCACTTTGCTGACAAAGGTCTATATAGTCAAAGCTATGGTTTTTCCAGTAGTCACATACGGATGGAAGATTTGAACCCTAAGGAAGGCTGGGCTCTGAAGAACTGATGTTTTTGGACTGTGGTGTTGCAAAAGACTCTCAAGAGTCCATTGGACAGCAGGGAGATCAAACCAGTCAATCCTAAAGGAAATCCACCCTGAATATTCATTGGAAGGACTGATGCTAGAGCTGAAACTCCAATACTATAGCCATCTGATGTGAAGAGCTGACTTTTTGGGAAAAAACCTGATACTGGGAAAGATAGAAGATAAAAGAGAAGGGCAGGCAGAGGATGAGATGGTTGGATAGCATCACCGACTCAATGGACATGCATCTGAGCCAACTCCAGGAGATAGTGAAGGACATGGGAGCCTGGCATGCTGCAGTCCATGGTGTCCCAAAGAGTTGGACATCACTTAGCAACTGAACAACAACAATATAGGATTATGTTTGTAATTCACAAATTATGTTTGTAAAATACATAATTCCAAGTATAAAATACATAAAATACAAGTATTGCTTGTATTTTTTAGAATTTTTAAAAAATATAATCATACACTCTTTTTTTGTCTGGCTTCTTGCTTTCAGCATAATTATTTTGAAATTTATGTACATTGTTGTGTGCTTCCCAGGCGACACTGGTGGTAAAGAGCCTGCCTGCCAATGTAGGAGACAAAAGAGATGTGGGTTCTATCCTTGGTTCTGGAAGATCCCCTGGAGGAGAGCATGGCAACCCATTCCAGCATTCTTGCCTGGAGAATCCCCATAGACTGAAGAGCCTGGAGGGCTACAGTCCATAGGGTCGCACAGAATTGGACACGACTGAAGCAACTAAGCACTCACACACGCATATGAATACTATTCAGCCATAAAAATGATGAAATATTGCCATTTGCAGCAACATAGATGGACCTAGAAACTAACATATTAAATGCAATAAGAAGTCAGACAGTGAAAAACAAATATGTATATGTGGAATCTAAAATTAATACAAATGAACTTATTTGCAAAACAGAAATAGATTTACAGACATAGAAAACAAACTTATGGTCACGAAAAGGAAAGGGATGGAGAGATAAATTAGGAATATGAGATTAAGACATAGACAGTACTATATACACAATAGATAAATAACAAGAATATACTGTATAGCACTGACAACTATATTCAAATCTTGTAATAGCCTATAATGGAAAAGAATATTAAAAAGTGTATATATACACATATATATATAAAACACTGTTGTACACCTGAAACATTGTAAATCAACTGTAGTTCAATTTTTTAAAAAAGCAGGAGAGGAAAAAAGATGAATAAAAGAGCTAAGACTGTTCTGCATTATAATTTAAATTCTAAGTTCATTGTGTGTGAGAGTTGTGTTATGTAGGAAAATTATGAAAATGTTTCTTTTCCTTCTTGTTGGTACCACTCTGGAAACTGACGTTTGTCCTTGGCAGATCAATGTGTGTTTGTGTGCCTGATTTGATGATTGTCTACTAAATCCTTAGAATAACAAAGCTCTTTCTAGATACTAGACTATGCAGCTGGACTTAGAATAGAAAGTACACCTGGAACCCCCATGCCTTTTCCATGGTATTATTCTAGACTGGTCCCATCATGGCATCTGGTCCCATCACTTCATGGGAAACAGATGGGGAAACAATGGAAATAATGACAGACTTTGTTTTGGGGAGCTCCAAAATCACTGCAGATGGTGACTGCAGCCATTAAATTAAAAGATACTTGCTCCTTGGAAGAAAAGCTATGACCAACCTAGACAGCATATTAAAAAGCAGAAACATTACTTTGCTGACACAGGTCCGTCTAGTCGAAGCTATGATTTTTCCAGTAGTCAGGTATGGATGTGAGAGTTGGACTATAAAGAAAACTGAGTGTCAAAGTGTTGATGGTTTTGAATTGTGGTGTTGGAAAAGACTCTTGAGAGTCCCTTGGACTGCAAGGAGATCCAACCAGTCCATCCTATAAGAAATCAGTCCTGAATATTCATTGGAAGAACTGATGCTGAGGCTGAAACTCATACTTTTGCCACTTGATGCAAAGAACTGACTCATTTGAAAAGACCCTGATGCTGGGAAAGATTGAAGGTCAGAGGAGAAGGGGACAACAGAGGATGAGATGGTTGGATGGCACCACCGACTTGATGGACGTGAATTTGAGCAAGCTCTGGGAGCTGGTGATAGACAGTGAAGCCTGGTGTGCTGCAGCCCATGGGGTAGCAAAGAGTCGAACATGACTGAGTGACTGAACTGATTCTAGACTGAAATATTCAAGGTGGGGAAACATGTTGCTGGGAGATACTCAGATCTATAGACTATCAGGAGAGGAAAGGAGGTTGTGAACTATAATCTACAATTCAAACAAACCATTAGCAGCAGAAAAATGAAGAGTGTTTTCTGACTGGACAGAGAATGCCTTTCTGAGCAACAGAGTGCAGGTGGGTGAATCCATAATGGATGTGGTGCAACTCCTCTTACCCTTCATTTTCCTAAGTATACTAAGGAAGGTGATTCCAATGAGTGGGCAAGGGAAATCTGAGGTTTGGGTTGTGCCCTGAAGAGGATGAATAGAGAACTCTGAGAGCACATATGAGTGACATCTAAGGAAGGAGGGCGCTGAAGGAATGCTTCCCATAGGAGAAGACATCTGAGCTGCATTTTGGATTAATAACATTTTCCATAAACTGTCTAGCAAAACCAAGTATATGTAACTTTGTTCTGTATTTTCCTAGTCTTCTGTAAATGTGTTATCACACCTCCATAACTTTAAATAGGAAAGAGAAAAAAAGAAATCTTGATGAGCAGAGTTTTTAGGAAACTGATGCATAGATAGGTGAATATATTTCCCCAGAGAAAATGAAGCATATGGTCGGACATCTGATTTGGCAATATGACAGAATATTTGAAATTGGGACTCTCCAGTAGAAGACAGCATATGGTCACTGTAAGCACAGGGTGTAGTTTGGGAGAAGGCACTAAGGTGTGAGCCAAAGAAACAGTGAGTGACTGCACTGGGATGAAGCAAATGTCTAAAGCCATCAGCATTGACTTCAGAGAGTTAAAAATAGCACTAAATAGAAGCCAACCAAGATCCCCTGCAGAGTTTCTCACCCACTCTCCTCTCTCTGATGTGACAGATATCAACAGCCTCCAGCAACGCCCACCAGGTAGGCTTTAGAAGTGGGTGATGATAGATTTTGAGGCAACAGTGGACATGAGGGTCAGCAAAAAAACAGTGAAGTAGTTGGGAAACAGACAGCAAATCCTGCTGCAAAGATACTGATTACACCTCTCTTAACTCCCACCTTGTGACAAAGGCCGGCGTTGTAAATATTTTACTTAATAGTTTATATGTCCCTCAGAAGACAGGATACAAAAGATGTTCTTTCTTTTTGAAAGGGAAACAATATTTTTAACCTAAAGAGAAAATGGAGGGATGGGTGGGAGGGAGGCTTGAGGGAGGGGACATATGTATCCTTATAGCTGATTCACATTGTTGTGCAGCAGAAGCTAACACAACATCGTAAGGCAATTGTCCTCCAATTTAAAATATATCCTATGATAAACCATAATGGAAAAGGATATTTTAAAAAGAATACACACACACACACACACACACACACAAATCACTTTGTTGTATAACAGGAATTAATGACAATGTAAATCAACAATGCTTCAATAAAAATAAAAAGAGAAAATGGATTAGATTAATTGCATTTTGGTACCACCTACTTGACTTCCTCCTCTGCAAGGCATAAACTCCTAAACACCTGTATTTAAAATAGTGTAATATTATTATGGTACTTCATGGGATAAGAGAAAATAAATTTTAAAAATCTAAGGACTTCTTGAAAAGGGAATAAAAGGGTGAAAATCAACCAGAAACCTAATTCGGGGAGGAAATAATTTGTGAAAATCAAATAGGTAGATAATGGTGACAAAGCAAATCATGACATTTCTTGGAGGGGGTGATAAATTTTCAGAATCTGAGTTTACTTCTTTGCATTTCATGACATAATGAAGTAGTTAATCTCATACATTCATGTTGAAGAAAACAGGTACCTTGACAGGAGCAAACACTTTTTTAAAGTTTTTATTTTTTATTGGAATATAACTGATTAGCAATGTTGTGATAGTTTCAGGAGGTCAGCAAAGGACCTCAACCATACATTTACATGTATCTATTCTCCCCCAAATTCCCCTCCCATCCAGGCTGGCACATAATATTGAGTAGAGTTCCCTGTGCTATACAGTAGGTTCTTCCTGGTTACCCATTTTAAATATAGCAGTGTGTACACGTCCATACAAACTCCTTAACTATCCTTCCCTACAACCTTCCCCCCAGCAATCTTAAGTCCGTTCTCTAAGTCTGTGAGTCTGTGTAAGTTTATTTGTATAATTTCTTTTTAGATTCCACAGGTAAGTGATGTCATACAATATTTCTCCTTCTCTGACTTACTTCACTCAGCATGACAAACTCTAGGTCCATCCATGTTTCTGCAAATGGCATTATTTTATTCATTTTAATGACTGAGCAATAGTCCATTGTATATATGTACCACATTTTCTTTATTCATTCCTCTGTTGATGGACATTTAGGCTGCTTACATGTCTTGGCTATTGTAAACAGTGCCACAGTGAACATCGGGGTGCGTGTATCCTTTCAGATCATGTTTTTAAGAGCAGATAATTTTAAAAAGAAGGAAAACAGGCCAAAAAAATACATTAAAATATTTAGCCTCACTAGTAATCAATAACAATGAGATAATGTCTTTATCAAGTTAATAAAAAATAAAAAAAAAACAATAATGCTCAGGGTTGTTAAGGGTAGAACTGTATAGTCTCACAGGTGGCTAGAGGGAGCATAAAAGGTATGACTTTTCTGGGAAGCAAAATATAAGAAAAATCTCAAAAATGAGCCGAGCATCTGATGTAGAATTTTACTTCTAATATTTATTTTGGGGAAATAAACAGAAGCGATACAGTCCATAGGGTTGCAGAGTCGGACACGACTGCAGCAACTTAGCATGAATGTTTAAGGCCAGATATAAAATTTTAATAGTATTGTTTACAAAGCTGAAAACGTCCAAGAGTTAATTAATGAATGTGATGATATTTCTATCCATTAAGTGTGCAGTCATTTAAAATTACACCTATATGCATATACCTGGGAAGAAATTCATAATGCTAATAATAAAGTAGGTTCTGAAATTGTATAGTTTGACTTCAAATTTTTTTAAATTTATAACTATAGACATGAATGCTTACCCCCAAAAAAGCCCAAAATGTTAGCAGTGACAGGATTATGGATACCTATTCTATCTTCTGATATTTTCTATTTTTCTTTAATAAAGATGTACTATTTATGTAACAATATTTTAATAATTAAAGCATAATCAATATACAATATCATTCATTTCAGCTGTACATCATAGTAATTATATTCATTGAAATGGTTACTGTGATAAGTCTAAAAAATGTGGAATGCTTCACAAATTTGCTTCCTCACACAGGGGCTATTCTAATCTTCTCTATATCATTCCAATTTTAGTGTAAATGTTGCCAAAGTAAGCACTATAATAACATTTTAACGACTACTTTATGAACAGAAGTATTTTCACTCAAGGTTTTCTCTCCAAAAACGAAAAAAATCATTTTTTTCATTCACTCCAAAAATGCAGGAGTGTGAGGATGTCCAGAAGATGAAGCTGAATAAGAATTGCATGTGTTCAAGAGTCTAACTTTCAGGAGGAAAGTCTAACTTTCAGGAAAAACAATGAAGAACTTGTATACATGCTCCAGACTTGATTAATTCAGCAAAGATTTTTTTAGGTCATCATTTTATTCTATTTTTCTGGCTTAAAAAATTCTTCATCTGGAGAACTACACTTTCATAAATTGGGGGATATAGGATGAGATGGAGTGGGGAAATTCAAATATTTTCTGTCAGCAGCTTTACTTCTGTCTGTGTTTATCTCATGACCAAGGAAAAATGGTTCACAATAGTCTTCAACCATCAGAAATATCTCAAGATTTCAAATATACAGTAAGAACCATCATACAGATGCTTTTATAGCACCTTTCAAAATGTTAACATCAAACAGCACCTGTAATACCCTTATGTTGTGTTGTTAGTCCCTCAGTCGTGTCGGACTCTGCAACCCCATGGACTGTAGCCCACTAGGCTCCTCTGTCCATGGGACTTTCCAGGCAAGAATACTGGAGTGGGTTGCCATTTCCTTCTCCAGGGGATCTTCCTGACCCAGGGGTCAGGCCTGGGTATCCTGCATCACAGGCAGATTCTTTACCACCTGAGCCACCCAGGGAAGCCCATATAAGCTATATCAAAGCAGTGTGATTCATAGGTCATCATGAAATGCAGGTTTCCAAACTATACACAAAAGTGTCTGTTTTAGCCAAGGTTCTCAGTAGCAGTAGTTAGAAACCAATTCTCACTGATTTAAGCAGATCAATAGTGGATTAAAAGGATATTGGGTTGCTGCTGCTGCTAAGTCACTTCAGTTTTGTCCAACTCTGTGTGACCCCATAGACAGCAGCCCACCAGGCTCCCCCATCCCTGGGATTCTCCAGGCAAGAACACTGGAGTGGGTTGCCATTTCCTTCTCCAATGCAGGAAACTGAAAAGTGAAAGTGAAGTCGCTCAGTCGTGTCTGACCCTCAGCGACCCCATGGACTGCAGCCTACCAGGTTCCTCCGTCCATGGGATTTTCCAGGCAAGAGTACTGGAGTGGGGTGCCATTGCCTTCTCCAGGATATTGGGTTATACTTCCATAATTTTTGAAAATGATATTGAGTGCCTCACAGAATTGCTAGGAATGCTTGAAAAACTAAGCTTGAAGTCCAGCAGTAGGGATAAACCACCCACAGAACTGATCTGATGAAGGAGCTGGCTAGGATAACCAACCATCCTGGTTTTTCTGGGGTCGAATGATTTCCAGAGATTCAGAGCTTTCCATGCTAAGACTGGGTAAGAGCTATGCAAGCTGTGAGACTAGGGTTCCCCCCGCACCCCCCCAGCCAGTGCCAGGGACATCAGGCTAGACCACACAGTCTGCCATTTGGCTACCTCTACACCGGAAATGGTAGATTGCAGTAATCTTTCCTGCCAGGAGATTAAGAGAGAGAGATGGTTGCTTATATCTTCAGGTTTGAGTCAAAAGTCCAGCAGAGATATCTGATTGAAAAGCCTGGGTCATGGGTCATATGCCTTTACCCTAGCTGCAAGGAAGACAGAGAAAGATTATTTGACATCTTCCACTATGGGAGACCTCTTTGCTTACCACCAAGGCTTACACAGTGAGGAATTCTCTAGATAGAGGAAAGCAGTGCAGGTGACCCAGATAATGACCAGTTCCCCTACAGAATCCAAATGATTACTATTTTTAACTCTCTAACATTACTTGAGGACACTAAGGCAATCATTTGTCTTTTTTTTTTTTTTGTCGATCAATTGGCTGACTATATTGACAGGATTCTGATTGGTTACATGTTAAAGAAAACATACAATACAAAATGCAGAAAAAGTTCATTCCATCCCTTCCCCCTAACCCGCTCTTATGCACCCACCCCTAAACACTCGTCGTCGTGCTTTGGCCAGAACACGACTCAGAACCAAAGGTCAGGGTGACCAAGGATGAAGCAGAAGGGGGCTGTGAGCAATGGGTTCATGGCTGTCACAATAATGCGAATGCTGTGAGTCTCCGGGCTGTGATTCAGTGGGTGAGAGAGGCACTGCAGCCTGATGACCAACAGTTGAGGGAAGAGCTGCCCCTCCCTTCTCTGGCCCCTCTGGCCTTCCCTTCCGCTCAGAACCAAGAGCACTCCAAACACAGTAAGGATATGGATGCTCCTGCTGACATTGTAGTTTCTTTGATTTAAATTAAGTTTTAAAAGTCAGACTAACAACATGTCACTGTAATACTATTACCTGATTACCTGATCACACAATATTAATTACCTGATCACACAGTAGTTTATGTTTGCTAAAAATTTTATAACTATATGACAAAAATAATCCTATATTTAGGTTGTAAAAAGTTTAATCCTCTGCTTTTTATCCACCACAATGGATTGTTCCCTTTTCATTATTTTCTCAGGAGAAATCTTTTCTCTCTTTTGTTTTTAATATTTTTAATATTTCTAGAGAAGACAAATATTTGCCAAGGAGAAATGGATTTGAATGGAAAACTTTTATCAAGGACAAATGTTAAGAACAGTAATGGACAATGTGTTCTGCGTAACTCTTTGGCCTTCACTCTTACATTTGTTGTGGTTAAGTGACTTGAGCAAAGAATTTCAAATCAGCGCTTGTGTACTTTTCGTAGCTGTTCATTTCTCTTGCAGAATGACCTGGAACAAACCCATTAAAATTTTGTTGTCTTATCTTCATATACTGAACTAAAAAAGTGAAAATGCCCATAATAGATCAAAGATACAGTTTTTACTGATTATAAACAACAAAACAACAGACTCAGAGCCTGGTCCTGCCTTTCATGGTGTAATTGTGCATTCTTGAGAATATCACTTAAATTCTCACATGTCAGTTTCTTTGATCTATAAATGATAGTAATATCTATACTATTTCAAAATATATATGAGAAAAAGATTTTTAAAAGTATAGAACAATAAGTGCAAAGTGTTATTATTGAATGACTCTTTCAGGATTTAGTGCTAAAAATGCAGAATGCTTCCTTTTATTTTATCTGGAAAATATGTCTCTGAAAATAAATTTAAAATTATAGAAGCTAATAGATAAATCCTTTCACATTTATAGTTATCTTCTGCATGGTAGATTTTTAAGTGGTAATTATTAATTCAGTTTTCTTACACTTACCGTTTCCTAAACTCCATTTTTTCAAAAGCTTTCTGAATTATATTTATAGTCTCTGAAGTCCTGGGGATGCTCTTCTGTGGTTTTTTCTTTTTTTTAACCTAAGATGTCCAAGATAAGATTGCATACAAGAGACAACCATTAATACAGGAAATAGTAGCAGAATGATTCTACTTAAAATAATTGCCCCCTAATGGAAGTATAGAATGTAAACTCCATTTATACTGAGAAGAACAAATGGGGAGGAGGAGAATCTGTTGAAAGAGATTTGCTTGACAAATATACCATATCTACTTTGTGAAATTACCAAGTGCCTAAGGACTAGAAAAGTACTCACATGCCCCCAATGAAGAGGCTCCTTTGTTTCCTTGATAGCTGGCCCTTTGAACAGTGTCTGGATAATCTCACATTAACTCTCTGGAGCTGTGAATTTATAGATTAAAAATTGCTGATATAGGACAGCCATGTGATTAATCAAGATACCAGAAATATAAGCAAGCAGGCAAGAGGCTTATTCTGGCAGCTTCATAACTGGGGCTCTTGGGTAGGGGAAGAATATCTCAATCCCACTCCTTTACAAAAGTCCTTTCTATATCTTAGCCTTTGCTGTCTAAACCTAAATAGAATTCCTTTCTATTTTTAATCCCCTTTCAACATAGTGAAAGCAGAATTTACACACCAGATTTTGCCTTTTATCCATCAGCACTTTAGTTGAAGACAAACTACACTGCCTGTTAATCTCAAGTGGGATAAACCCTTCTGACTTTTCTCTCACACCTACTTTAAGTGTGTTTATCACAGAAGTTTGGCTTAAGCAATTGGTTTGATTTGCAGAGCTGGTACTGCCTATTTCTCTGGGTGACCTTGGGCGAGCTCTCAGATTCTTTTCATAGAGAATGTGATATAGTTAATAAAGAACTATGTGATCTGTCTTGCTCATGATGAAAACTTTTTGTTGGTTGATTTCTTGATTGTGAGGCAGAGCTTAGATTCACAGTGCTGACGAGAGTAGATCCTATTTGTAGAGTTAAATATTCAATTCAGGATTGTTAATACCTAAGAATATGACGGAATTTGACTTACTTCTTCATGAGGCTGAGACACGCAAAACCCTACACATTAATACGAGTAGAATGCAGGTGATGCCACACTATGTCCTGAAAGAACTATAAAGATGTATAAGAAATAATCCCTGATCACAAGGATATCACAGCCTAGTAATGACTTGCTACAATAACTTCTGACACATTTTTAAAAGATTCAGTTCAGGGTCTTCCCTGGTGATCCAGTCACTAAGATTCCATCCTCCTACTGCAGGGAGCCCAGGTTCAATCCCTGGTCAGGGAACTAGATCCCACATGCTGCAACTAAGAGTTCCCAGGCCACAGCTAAAGATCCTGCATGCTGCAACAAAGACCCGGGACAACCAAATAAATAAATAAAAGACTCAATTTAAAATACAATTGAACACAGGCATATATATAAACATAATTCATTAAAATGTACATCTGTTTTGTGCATTGTCTGTATGACTCTTTAACAGTAAAATTATCTACGGATAAAAGCAAAACAAAACAAAAATACAATTGAGACCATTCACCATGTTCAAGGCATGGTTAAAAAAAAATAATAATTCCTATTGCAGTGTTCTAAATAATTTTTATGAAATATGATTATCAATTAAATTTTTGTCTTTCTTTTATAAAAGTCAGTAAGTTTTACAGGATATTTAAAACAGAGAAGAGTCCTAAGTCCTTCCACCTATCATTTCTCTGTTTCCAAAGACAGTAACTCTCAACTCTTTGTGATTTTCTTCATATGAACTTCCATACTGCAAATAACACACTTGGATTGCTGGTAGCTCAGACAGTAAAGAATCAACCTGCAGTGCAAGAGATCTGGGTTTGATCCCTGGGTTGGGAAGATCGCCTGGAGAAGGAAAAGGCTACCCACTCCAATTTTCTTGCTGGGATCAGAGGAGCCTGGTGGGCTACAGCCCATGGAGTCTCAAAGAGTCGAATATGACTGAGTGGATTTCACTTTCACTATTGCTATACCATGTTCTTTCTGTTGTAGGGATTCTCTGTTATTTTCATTCAGTTCAATTCAGTCATTCGTCGTGTCTGACTCTGTGAGACCCCATGGACTGCAGCACGCCAGGCTTCCCTGTCCATCATCAACTCCTGGAGCTTGCTCAAACTCAAGTCCATCGAGTCGGTGATACCATTCAACCGTCTCATCTTCTGTCATCCCCTTCTCCTCCTGCCCTCAATCTTTCCCAGCATCAGGGTCTTTTCTAATGAGTTGGCTCTTTGCATCAGGTGGCCAAAGTATTGGAGTTTCAGCTTCAACATCAGTCCTTCCAATGAATATTCAGAACTGATTTCCTTTAGGATTGACTGGTTGGATCTCCTTGCAGTCCAAGGGACTCTCGAGAGTCTTCTCCAACACCACAGTTCAAAAGCATCAATTCTTTGGCACTTAGATTTCTTCATGGTCCAACTCTCACATCCATACATGACTACTGAAAAAACCATAGTTTTGACTATGTGGACTTTTGTTGGTAAAGTAATGTCTCTGCTTTTTAATATGCTGTCTAGGTTGGTCATAGCTTTTCTTCCAATAAGCAAGTGGTCTTTGAATTTCATGGCTGCAGACACCATCTGCAGTGATTTTTGGAGCCCAGAAACATAAACTGCGTCACTGTTTCCATTGTTTCCAAATCTATTTGCCATTAAGTGACAGGATCTGATGCCATGATCTTAGGTTTTTTTGAATGTTGAGTTTTAAGCCAGCTTTTTCACTCTCCTCTTTCACTTTTATCAAGAGTCTTCCCTCACTCCATCACAATTAAACAGATACACACGCAATCATGATGAGTTCCCATTCCTCATCATCCCAATATAGTGATTAGATAAATGTATACTGTTTCTATTATTATTATATATGCTTTCAGAACAGTGGTCAACTAGGGCCATTTTTGCAAAATATTTTGCTTTCTCTAGAGTTGATAACTTCTATGTAAGTTTAGTTAATATTCTAATCCCTAATTCAATCAAACAATCAGTCAGGTACTTAAATTCATTAATGTATACTATCAGTTTCATCTTCCTAAATATTTCTATCCCCAGCCTCTGACCTACTCCAGCTCGGACTTGTTGCACAGCTATGGTCCTAAGATCTCCCTTGGCAAACACCTTGGAGAATCCTTCACTCCTGTCCTATGAAGATGTCCTGATTGGAACACAACCTTCATTAAGTTCATGAGAAAGGATATATACATGGAAAATAAGTTTTTTGAGACCTTGCATGTCTGAAAATGCCTTTTCCCCCTTCTACTTGCGTACTGAGTATAGAATTCTAGGTCGGAAATAATTTTCCTTCATGATTGTGAGGCCATTTCACTGTTGCTTTCTGCTTCTAATATTGCTTTTGAAAAAGCAAAAGACATTCTGATTCTTGATTGTTGGTATGAAACGTCTGTCCTCTTTTTTTGGAAGTTTGTAGGATCCTACCTTTTTCCCCAGTGAAAATCCATGGTCATGTGTCTGGGTGGGGGTCTTTTTTTCCCATCCTTGATCATATATACCCAAGTAAGATTCTTCAATCTGAAAACTCATGGCTTTCAGTTCTAGGAAATTTTTGTAAATTACCTTATTAATTCCTTTCCAATTGTTTTCTTATTTCTTTCTGTCAGGAACTCCTATTATTCATTTGTAAGACCTCTTGGACTTGTTCTCTGGATTTTTGCCCCCTCTCTTATTTTCTACCTCTTGCTCTTTTTGCTCTGCTTTCTGAAATATCTCCTCAATTGGATCTTCCAAGCTTTCTGTTGAGTTTTTCATGCTACCATGACTTTCATTTCAAAGAATAATTTTTGCTGTCTGAATATTGTTTTTATGTAGCATCTTGTTTCATGAATATAACATCTCTTTTATTTAAGTTTTTTTTCTCCTTGCCTAGTTGCTATCTCAACTTTTTTTTTCTTTTCCTTTTTAAATATTCATTTTTATTTTTATCTGTTTTATGATTTCTTCAACTTCTGGTATTAAATTGATTGTTTGCTCATGTAGGACACTGAAAGCTGATTGAAAGCTTTGAGCATATGTCAATTTCAAGTTTTAGTGTGAAATGATATGGCTGAGTTGTTTTTTGTTTATTGAGGAATCCCTGAAGTATTATCTTTAGCTTTATTTATGCACTGTGATTCTCAGAGAAGGATCTTCCAATTTCTTGCCTAGAAGGTCTAGGCCTGATTGCTGGTATTTTGGAGTCAACTGTCGTAAGAGTACTTGCTCAGACACTCAGTCATGCCTGATTCTTTGCGACCTTATGGACTGTAGCCCACCAGGCTCCTCTGACCATGGGATTCTCCTGGCAAGAATACTGGAGTGGGTTGCCATTTCCTCCTCTAAGGGATCTTCCCAACCCAGGGATCAAACCTGTGTCTCTTATGTCTCCTGTATTGGCAGGCAGGTTCTTTACCACTGAGCCACCTGAGAAGCTAGTGAGAGGACTTAGGATTCAGCAGTCAGCATGCACTCACATTCTCCCATGCTTGGTACAGTATTCAACATTCAACTGTGACTGATGACAGTCAGACCGGAGACCTCTCTGTTTTACCCTCTCCAAAGAAAAAGTCTATAGTCTTTTGTGGGGGGCAGGGAGTAGATAATAAATCAGTAGCGTGGACTGAGAAATAAAATCTAGCTGTGTATTTTATTATCTTTCAACTAACATTCCTTTTAAAAAATTCCCCCTACTTTTATTTCCATTTAAAGAGATACCTAGTCTTGCTAATTCCTGGCATTTTAAGCATTTCTGCAGGACAAGTCAGTTTAGTTCTTGGCTTTCCTCCTGCTAGTTTAGTAAGCTACTTTCTCTGGACTCCTCTCAGTAACCACCAATCTGTACCTGTCTGCTTCATAGCAGACAAAATGTCATTAATTTTGTTTATTCTCCTGTTTTCTAGCTTGTCAGTTTATGGCCTTATATTTTTTTAAAACCTAGTTTTACTGAAGTTTCGGGAAGGAGCAAAATTAGGTGTATGTGCTCCCTTTTACTGAGAAACTCCCATTTATTTTTTTTACTGGGAGACTACTGAATTAAAGGAATTTAATCCAAACCAGAATCATCAGAGAGACACCATCAAAAGCTAACATAGCTCTCCTCTTGTTCCAGTAGGAGCTTATGAAGAGAAAAAAATGGCATGTTGCTCCACACAAAAAATGAAGACCCATTAAAATATGGGTAGGGTGAAGCATAACTAATCAATGACATATTTCCTTCTACAATATTGATTTAGGCTGTACTATTAGTTAAAAATTAATACCTGTTTTTTATGAATAAACTTCATTTTTAGAGCAGTTATAAGCTTACAGAAAAATTACACAGAAAATACAGAGTTCCCAAATACCCTTTTCTACCCTCCGACAGTTTCTCCTGTTCTTAACCTCTTGCATGAGTGGAGTACATTGTTACAATTGATGAATCGATATTGATATGCTATTAAAGTCCATGGTTTCCTCTACGGTTCATTCTTTGTGTTGTACAGGTTTTTTGTTTGTTTGTTTTGTAAAATGCAGTGTCATGTATCCAGCGCTATAGTGTCATACAAAATAGTTTCGGCACCATAAAATACCCTTGCATCACCTATTCGATCCTTCTTTTTTCCCTCTCTTCAAATCACTTACAACTACTGATCATATTACTGTCTCCGCAGTTTAGCCTTTTCAAGAATGTCATATTGTTGATATTATACAGTATGCAGGCTTTTTATACACACTTCTTTCACTTAACAATGTGAAACAACATTTAAGGTTTTTCATATCTTTTTGTGACTTGATAGCTTATGTCTTTTTATCACTACAACATAATCCACTGTATGGATGTACTACAGTTTGTTTATCCACTCACCTAGCAAAGAACATCTTGGTTGCTTCCAAGTAGTAGCAGTTATGAATAAAGCTGCTATAAACATTTGTATATATGTTTTTGTGTGGACATGAATTTTCAACTTATCTGGGTAAATACCTAGGGCAATGTTTCTGAATTAGATGGTAAGATTATGTTTACTTTTTAACAAACTACTAGACTGTCTTCCAAAGGGGCTGTACTAGTTTGTATTCCCATCAGACATAAATGAGAGTTCCGATTGTTCCACATCCTTGTCAGCATTTGGTGTTGACAGTATTTGGAATTTTAGCCACTCCAATGGATATGTAGTAGGAAATCACTGTTGTTTTAATTTGTGGTGCCCTAGTGACATAATGTTGAGCATCTCTTCACACATGCTTATCATATGTATATCTTCTTTGGTGAGGTGTCTGGTCAGATCTTTTGCCCATTTTTAAACTGGGTTGTGGGACTTCCCTAGCAGTCTAGTGGTTAGGACTGCTCACTTCCACTGCAGGGGTTGTGGGTTTGAGCCCTGGTTAGAGAACTAAGATCCCACATGCCACAGGGCAACTAAGCAAGGCAATGAAGATTCTGTGTGATGCAACTAAGACCCGATGCCACCAAATAAATTAATTAATTTTTTAAAAAAGAACAAGAAGAGTGGGGAGAGGTTCCATGAGTAATTTAATCAGTCCCTGAACTAATAAAATCAGCATGCCTACAAACATACTGTGGAAATGTAAAAAAGGTCATCTGAACAGTAGACTCCATATGCTCCATTGGCATGAAAACAAGACTCTCATTCCCTTTTACCACCACTCCCAAACTTCCCAGCATGTGGGAATTAAGCAACACTTAATACCAAGGTGAGGCCTCAAGTATGCTACTTAAAAATAAATGGCTCAAGCTTGGGACATTTTATCAAATGGAGAGGTTATGAAAGATTTATCCAGTAAATTAAATCTCTGTGAGTATGAGGTTTTTCCAAATAGAAAAGATTACTTAAAAAAGATTACATTACTAAAGAAAACAACATCCAGACTTGCCTGGTCAGTGGATAAGAATCCACCTGCCAATGTAGGTTCCAACCCTGGTCCGGGAAGATCCCACATACTGTGGAGAAAGCCTGTGTGTGCCCCAACTACTGAAGCCTGCATGCCCTAGAGCCTGTGCTCCACAACAAGAGAAGCCACTGCAACGAGAATCCTGCCCACTGGAACTAGAGAGTAGCCCCTGCTTGCTGCAACTAGAGAAAGCCCATGTACAGCAATGAAGATCCAGTGCAACTAAAAATAATAAATAATTTAATTTAAAAAAATCTCATCTCAATCTGGGAGATAAATTGCATGATCATTCAACTTACAAGGGAAGTGAAAACAGTGCTCAAGAGTTCTCCAGAAAACCCTATTCTTACTCATGTAGACTACAAGAGTCCCCATTCTTAAAAAAGGAAAGAAGAGAGAGGTCATACAATTTGGTTAAACATTCATACATGCATTAATAACAGAACTTCCTGAAATCAGAGATGCTAGAGCCATTGTTGCTCAAATAGCTGTCAGAGGCATTTTAAGCTATCAAATAATGGCTTTTTAACTAGATTATCTCATATGTCCCTGCTCGCTTTCACCCTGCCTGGAAAGTCCCTCTGAATTTGGAAGTTTTTCTCTGGTCTTTGAGAAAATTTCCATGCTCCAAAGAGCCAAATAACCTGCTACAGGAAGATCCCTAGATATTTAGATGATCTAATAGTTTATGTTTAGAACTAGGTCACAACATTCTTTTTTCCCATTCAGGTCCTCCTTCCTGTTACTATTTTGAATATTAAATAGAGTCCTCACTGAGAGGAACTGCCTAGTTTTAAGGCAGAAAAAGTCAATCAACAATTTCTGAGCAACCTCTATGTAGGTCCTTAGGTATGTTGTCTTTGGGTACAAAAGCTCACAATATAGTCAAACAATAAATACATTAAATAATTGCTTTTAAAGGCCATATTACACAAATAATATTGTGGAAGTACAAAATAACCCAATGATTTATGCAGTTTAGAAATTAAGCACAAAAGGAATTAAAGAAAAGGGAGCTGAATGTCTTAAATATTGGAAGAGCTTTGGTTAAAAGGACAGATTCTCTATGTGTGTATGTGTGTGTGTTTGTGTGTGTGCTACTTTGGTAGTAAAGTAATGAGAATATCTTTGAAGTACTCAGATTAAAATAGTACCTCTCAAGTTAAATTGTAGTTATCATGTTGACATTTTGAAAAAAAAAAAAAAGGAGTGATGAGAAGCAGAGTTGTACTATTCATAAACTCTAGCTATCATAAATCCAGCACTATTTAAAGAAATACAGGAAGGAACCATGGTAGGAAAGAGACATAAGATATTATTTTTTAAAGCAGATTAAGAAAACCAACTAGATCTTTTATAAACTAAAAAAATACCATAATGGACATTAAAAAAACCCAAGGGAAAATTACTTAAGCTAGCTGATGATCATTTATAAAAAGATCTTCATGACTGTGTCAAAGGATTGTTTGATAAATATAAAAGGAACGTAAATCTGAATTACTGGTTCTAGACAATAGAAATCAACTCTGGTTGATTCAAATAGAAAAAGAATTTATGGATGTTGGATAACTTACAGAATCTACTGGAGAACTGGAGAACCAGATCCTTAGGCTACCTAACCTTAAATGATGTTCATAATAACATCTCAGGACTGGCACAGGAAGGGCACCATTCCTCCTAACACAAAGCAGCATCTGCAACAACCTGTACCACCCAATACCACTAATACAAGACACTGTATCACCAAAAGACATGTCTATCACTCTGATCCAGGGAGTGGATCTTTCAGCAACTTCCCCTGAGTTCCTCATAGTCTCAGCCACCACTGCTGCTGCTACTGCTGCTGCTAAGTCGCTTCAGTCGTGTCCGACTCTGTGCAACCCCAGAGACGGCAGCCCACCAGGCTCCCCCGTCCCTGAGATTCTCCAGGCAAGAACACTGGAGTGGGTTGCCATTTCCTTCTCCAATGAATGAAAATGAAAAGTTAAAGTGAAGTCGCTCAGTCATGTCCAACTCTTAGCAACCCCATGGACTGCAGCCTACCAGGCTCCTCCATCCATAGCATTTTCCAGGCAAGAGTACTGGAGTGGGGTGCCATTGCTTTCTCCACTACCACCTGCTAAATGTTTCAGGAGAGTGGCTCTGACTGGTGCTGGAAGAGCAGGTATCTGGAATAGTCAGTTTCTCTAATATAAGACAGAAACCCTGTATATTACAAGCATTAGTCATTCAGTCATGTTCAACTCTTTGCAACCCCATGGACTGTAGCCCACCAGGCTCCTCTGTCCATAGGATTCTTCAGGCAAGAATACTGGAGTAGGTTGCCATTCCCTTCTCCAGGGGATCTTCCTGACCCAGAGATCGAACCCGGGTCTCCTGCATTGCAGGCAGATTCTTTACCGTCTGAACCACCAGGGAAGCCCATCCATATTACCAAAGAGCTTCAAATACTAGGCAGTCAAAAAGAAAAAAGCCAGTGTTACTGTAATTCACTCTGTAACTGCCCAATAGAAGCAAACACACTTCTTCCTATTGTTATATAACTAATTACTTCTGCTCAATAATGACTGTAACATATCCTTCAACAAATGGAAACCTGTTCTATCACCCTCAAATGGGGACATCATCAGTTGGTGCAGGGGGGTTTAACTATTATTAAAAGCTCTTCTTGTTAGTAAAGCTGTATTGGAACACAGCCATTCCCATTTGTTACATATTATCTATGGCTGCTTTTGTTCTATAGTGTCAAAGTTGAACAGTGGTAAGAGACTGTCTCAGAAAGTCTAAAATATTTCCTATCAGACCATTTACAGAAAAAGTTTACCGACCATTGAATTAGTTCATTCAGCTCCAAGTCCACAGTTTCTGCGTAATATCTGCTGCTGCTGCTGCTGCTGCTCCTGCTAAGTCATTTCAGTCATGTCCGACTCTGTGCGACCCCATAGACGGCAGCCCACCAGGCTCCTCCGTCCATGGGATTCTCCAGGCAAGAGTACTGGAGTGGGGTGCCATTGCCTTCTCTGGAGTAATATCTATTATTCCTTTAATCATATCATTATCCCATCACAATATTCTAACCTCCGAACTAAATTATAAAGACAAATACCAACTACAAATCCAGTATAAAATGGTGCGGAAAATAGAAAACATTTTTTTAAATCTTCAAAGATAAATTTATACTTTATTACTTAATTCAACAATTGTTTATTGAATACTTACCATGTGTACTCTTCCATATACTGGAGTTACGGTTGTGAACAAACATTATTAGGAGCAACAAGCAATAAATATCATTTAGATAGTGATGAGAAGAAAAATAAAATGGGTGGAGGGAGGAAATATATGAAGAGGAATAGAGTTGCAATTTTAGACAGGGTAACCAAAGACATCCTTGTTGAGAAGCTGACATTGAATAAAGACCTAAAAGAGATGATAAGATGAGATATGAGATATGCAGGTATATGGGGAAGATCAGTTGAGATAAGGGGAACAACATACACTGAAGCTCTAAAGAAGAAAGCCAGTGTTGGAGAGAGTAGTAGAATATGAGATCAAAAGAGGGGAGATGACCTCAATGTTCACTGCAATACTATTTACAATAGCCAGGACATGGAAGCTACCTAGATGTCCATCGACAGATGAATGAATAAAGAAGTTGTCGTACATTTATACAAAGGAATATCACTCAGCCATAAAAAGGAATGTGTTTGAGAGTTCTAGTGAGGTGGATGAAACTAGAGCCTGTTATACAGAGTGAAGTAAGTCAGAAAGAGAAAAACCAATACCATATATTAACGCATATATATGGAATCTAGCAAGGAGATCAAACCAGTCAATCCTAAAGGAAATCAATCCTGAATTTCACTAGAAGGACTGATGCTGAAGCTGAAGCTCCAGTACTTTGGCCACCTGATGAAAAGAACCAACTCACTGGAAAAGACCCTGATGCTGGGAAAGATTGAAGATAGGAGGAGAAGGGGACAACAGAGGATAAGATGGTTGGATGGCATCACTGATTCAATGGACATGAGTTTGAGCAAGCTCCAGAAGATGCTTGAGATCGCTCAAGGACAAGGAAGCCTGGCGTTGCCGCAGTCCATGTGGTTGCAGAGTTGGACACAACTGAGCGACTGAACAGGAACAATGGAATATAAAAAAATGTTACTGATGAACGTATTTGCAGGGCAGGAATAAAGATGCAGACATAGAGAATGGACTTGTGGACACAGTTCAGGGAGGAGCAGGTGGGACGAACTGAGAGAGTAGCACTGAAACACATAGACTACCGTGTCTAAAACAGATGGCCAGCGGGAATTGCTGGATAACACAGAGAGCTCAACCTAGAGGGGTGGGGTGGGGTAGGGGGTGAGAGGAAGGTTTAAGAGAGAGGGGATGTGTGTATACTTATGACTGATTCATGTTGTTGTATGACAGAAGCCAATACAACATTATAAAGCAATTATCCTGCAATTAAAAAGTAATACAAAATTTGAAAAAAAAATTAAAAAGAAGGGGCCAGATGATGTAGTCAAAAAGTTGTTATAAAAATTTTAACTCTTTCTCTGATGTCTGATGTGACACAGCAGAGGAGAAAATACAGATCTATGCTGCAGCTCTTTTCCCTGAAAATGGTTATGAGAGCATACGAGATATCTATGAACTTAATTCTTAGATGAAGATGGCACATTCTCTTTGTCTTTAGCAAGATAGTCACCAGATAGTCATCCTTCATTCCTAAAAGATATGAATATTTGGTGGTCCTGCCTGTATAATCTCCTACAGTCTTCTACCACCTTATACCTCTGAATATGTCAATAACAGAAGCCCCAATAGATGGTCTCCACCCATAACATTCCTCCCCCCTTTTTTTGGAGCATCAATTCCTATTTTCCCGATATCCAAAATCAGTTACCTCAATAAATCATAATAATATTCCCCTTTTCTGGGTCAATTGGACCAATGGTAAAAGTAACCTAAAATGACCAGATAAAATTATTAAATTGCTCTTGTATTCCCTGTAGAAGCATTCTTCTCTTGCTTTCTTAGATTAATAAATAATCAACACTCAGAGCTGCAGGTACAGGAAGTGAAAACATTTGAGGAGACTATTATGCTTTCATTTAGAACACATTTATCAAGACTGGCATGGACTCTCTCAAACTATCAATGCTATAAAGTGAAAACAAAGTAACTGGGGAGCCATTCTAGACTTCAAAATGTTGAGACATGACTACTAAGTGCAATGCATGATCCTTGATTGGCTGTTGTATCAAACTTTTTTAAAAAGCTATAAAAATATTATTGGAACAATTGAGAAAATTCAAAAATAGACTGGATATATATACAAATGTGAATTATCCTGAGTGTGATATGGTTATGTACTATATGTATCATAACTGAGGAATGTTGAATTATTTAGGAATGGAGTATAATGATGCCTGCAACTTACTCTCAAAGGAACAGCAACAACAACAAAAATGTGTGTGTGTGTACATTAATAGTGCAACTGAAAGAGAAATAAAGCAAATGTAGCAAAATGTTTTTTGAGAGCAAATGTAGCAAAATGTTTGGAGAAGAAAATGGCAATCCACTCCATTGGTCTTGCCTGGTCGCACAGAGTCAAACACGACTGAAGCGACCTAGCAGCAGCAGCAGCAGCAAAATGTTAACAATTAGTGACTCTAACGGAGAAGGCAGTGGCACCCCACTCCAGTACTCTTGCCTGGAAAATCCCATGGATGGAGAAGTCTGGTGGGCTGCAGTCCATGGGGTCGCTAAAAGTCCGACACGACTGAGCGACTTCCCTTTCACTTTTCACTTTCATGCATTGGAGAAGGAAATGGCAACCCACTTCAGTGTTCTTGCCTGGAGAATCCCAGGGATGGGGGAGCCTGGTGGGCTGCTGTCTCTGGGGTCGCACAGAGTCGGACACGACTGAGCAACTTGGCAGCAGCAGCAGCAGTGAATCTAAGTATTTATGAGATCACTCAACAAACACTTGGGTGGATGGGAAAAGAGTGTCGGACATTTTGTCTACCTGATTATTGAGCGCTTTCTCTGAAATGGGCATTTTTTAGTGAGCATTCTCATGGGACATACATATTCTAATATCCTGGGCCCACTCTAAAGAAATGTGCCCTCATACTGTTTTTCTAAAACTTCTTGTAAGCCACTCTTCAGTTATTTTACTTCCAAGTCTCTGCCCATTTATCAAAACTATGAGTTATTGCCCATGAATCAGTGGACATATTTACCTTATGACATCTTTTTTTCTAGGTGAAGTGAGCCATGCAATGTCCTGCTTAAAATTTAATTGATGAGGGGTAGGAGGGGCTCTCTCTTCCATTGCCCTTCACAATCACCTCTCCATAGAGCTATAGTCTGATCCTCCTCCCTAAAATCCAGGCTCATATATCCAACTGAAGACATTGTCACCTGGATGAATAATAGCTGTCTCAAATTCAACTTGTTCAAAATTAAGCCTCTGGTCTGTCATGGCTGAAGAGAACTGTTAGCCTTCTGGTTGTAAAACCTGAATAAATGTAAGCCAGGATGGGATTTTTTTCTTCTCCTCAGTGAATGAATATAGAGAATTCCACATGAAGCACTAGGTATGGGTTGAGGAAAAAGCAGCAGAAAAGAAGCTATTAATGTTATTTACTACTTTGCTTGTCCATGGCCATACATATATCACTTTCACTTGATGATGGAATACTGCTGAGAACATCAGACTTTATGGTTTGGTTTATGGAGGGCTCCTCAGAATTCATAACCCTCTGATATCTTAAGGTCAAGTACTCAGTCTCTGCAAGAGACTTGTATAAAAAAAAAAAAAAAAAGAGTTTCTTATCAAAAATAACATAGTTACTTGCCAAAAAGAGTACAGTTTTTCTCCCAGATTGTAGGATGCCTCCATTTTGATTTACCTATTAGAACTTTCCAGGCTTCCCAGGTGGCTAAGTGGTAAAGAATCTGCCTGCCAATGCAGGAGATGCAAGAGATACAGGTTTTATCTCTGAGTCTGGAAGATCCCCAGGAGGAGGAAATGGCAACCCACTCCAGTATTCTTGCTTGGAGAATCCTATGAACAAAGGAGCCTGGTGGGCTACAGTCCATGGGGTAACAAAGAATTGGACACGACTGAGCAGCTAAACAACATTAGAACTTACCATCATCTCCATACAGCTCTCAGACCTGACTTAACCATTTCGAAAAACTGCTCTTGCTTTGGATCTCTCTCAAGTCAAGAACTTTTCATGTTAACCTGAAACTGGCTCAGAGCAGCAGGCTCATGTGACACATGTTGCCTCTAAAATCCAAGGGGGCTCACCAAGCATTGTCTCTTTCTTAGTAGTAGGTAGAGAAGCAACCTGATGTTCATTTTAGAGAAAAATACCCCAACTTTTCAAGGCTAAAGTGCAAGTAGTTCTGTGCCAGTGGCTGCATTTGATTATTTTATATACAGAGTATTCCAAAGTTTGTTAGGTGAATAATACCAGGACTTAAATTAAAATTTAATTTAATTAAATTTAATTAAAATTTAAACAGGACTTAAATTAAAATTTAAAATTAAAAATATAGTATATAAAATATAGTAAAAATACATGTAATGCATGTCATTAAATTTTTTTTTTTTTTGGCTTTGTTGGGTCTTCGTTCCTTTGCGCAGGCTTTCTCTGGTTGCGCTGAGTGGGGACTACTCTTCACTGCAGTGCAAGGGCTTCTTCTTGCAGTGGCTTCTCTTGGTGCAGAGCATGGGCTCTAGGTGCACAGGCTTCGGTAGATGCAGCAACACAGGCTCAGGAGTTGTGGCACATGGCCTTATGTGTTCCATAGCACGTGGAATCTTCCTGGACCAGGGATCGAACCCACATCCCCTGCATTGTCAGTTGGATTCTTATTCACTATACCACGAGGGAAGTTCTACATGTTGTTTTTAAAGAAACTGCCTGTGGCTTGCTATATTGATCCTGAGTACATATTGATCTCTGGTGGATACTGAGTGCATGATCATGAGATACCTGTTTCTATCATAAACTTAATACTATCTAACTACACACAAAGTAAAGCATCTGCACATCATAATCAAGTGGAAGAAACATAAACAGGACTACAGCCAAGCCGGTCTAAAGGTCACAAGGAAGTTACACATGTAGTTTTGTCACACCGCCAGCATGTTTTTTCTGACTTCACTGCCATGCCTCCCACATCCCACTTCCGTGGCCTCCCACTTCTGTTTGGTTTTGATCATTTGCTTGAGGAAGGGGGGCAGGAATCTAACAAGTTCATAGAAAGTGCTGTATAATATAGTAGCTCTTGCCCTAAAAGGACTTCTGTGATATTTGGTTTCATTTAGGTGAACCCTGAAGGACAGTGGGAAAGAAATATCCCCCTGTGGCAAAAACCTTAAGAATGATAACTTAGAGGATATTCTGTTCCATACAACTGAAAACATTTTATATGATATGAATTTTCCATATGGCATTGCTGCAGACAAAAGAATCCATAGCATGACATCCACTGGATTTACAAATCTTATCTGGCATCTCATCACCCAGAAGCAGTTGGTACTGATCTTATAGAACGGTGACATGGCTATCAAAAACTCAGTTACTGAATTTGTCAAGTGGGGGATCATGCTGTACTGAGGTGTGAAGTTGGCATGGTCCTACACAATGTAATAAATGCTCTAAACCTCTGATTAATATACTATACCCTAGGAATTCCCTGGAGGTCCAGCGGTTAGAACTCTGTGCTTTCACTGCCAAGGGTTCTGGTTCAATCCCTGGTTGCGAACTAAGATCCTACATGCTGTGCAGTGTGGCCTATGTGTGTGTGTGTGTGTGTGTGTGTGTGTGCTTAGTTGCTCAGTCGTGTCTGACTCTTTGCAACCCCATGGACTGCAGCCCACCAGGATCCTCTGTCCATGGGGAATCTCCAGGCAAGAATACTGGAGTGAGTTTCCATGCCCTCCTCCAGGGGATCTTCCCAGCCCAAGGACCAAACCCAGGTCTCCCACATTGCAGGTAGATTCTTTATCCTCTGAAACACCAGGGATGCCCACATATATTTATTTTTTCTGTCTCTAGTCTCCAGGACTGGAGACAGCAGTTTGACAGTCAGCAGATATCAAATGTAAAGGTGTACGAGAGGATTAATCCTCTGAAGGAGAGTGTAGACTGAACAACCAGCAAAGACTATGCCGTGGGAAATCCCGCAATCAGAGGCTTGATGGAATGAGACCAGACTGATGTGCAACTGTAATAAAAATCAATGAGTCATTTCTAGTTTTAAGTAGTATTTGGCAGCTCCTGACTCAGTCTCTCCCAACTGCTGCCTAAAACACATAAAAAGACAAAGAAAAATGATAAAATTTATACCAATGCAGAGCATGAAGATGGACAGGTGGCTTATTACCAAGAGGAATTACCCCAATTTATGAGGTCAATGGAGTTGAATTCAGGAAAACAGTTGGTGGCATGCCCACATTCTGCTTCATGATTAAGAGCAGATCCAACCATGTAGAAAAAGGTAGGATGTCTGAGCATCCCTCTCCCATTGTCAATTTGCTGACTCAGAAAGCCAGGATCCATACAGAGCTGCAAACTGAGCCATCAACCTTCTTTTGCCTCCAAAATCCCAAATCATGCTTTCTGGTAATAATACTATTAGAGGCTAGCCTCTTTCTCTGTATGTCGGAAGATAGCAACTTCCAAAGTTCACTGGGGAAGGATGGGGTAGGAATGGAGAAGCAGGTAGTGGTCCACCGTGCTCTAGCAGATTTGTCTGTATGAACAAAGTCTATAGACAGAGTTCTGGTCATAATGTTTTCTGCGCTGATAGCAGATCATGAATCCCACTAGTTTGTTTCATCAGAGAATCAGTTAGTTCCTATCCCTCAGGCAGAACATAAATAACATTAGGTTCACAGTGTCCCATTGCCATAAAGCAGAGCCGGGTAAGAAGAAACACTGGGAATGGCCCTGGCCATGGGCATACTAATCTGGGCTCTAGCTTTAGCTAAGTAATCTAAGTGAATGCCTTAGTCACTCAGTCTCGTCTGACTCTTTGTGACTCCATGGACTGTAGCCTGCCAGACTCCTCTGTCCATGGAATTCTCCAGGCAAGAATACTGGAGAGGGTAGCCATTCCCTTCTCCAGGAGATCTTCCCAACCTAGGGATAGAACCCAGTTCTCCTGCATTGCAAGTGAATTCTTTACCATCTGAGACACCAGGGAAGCCCCAAAGATCTAAGACTAGAGCCAAAGGAAATCCATACTTCCTCCTATATGAATTGTATGCAGTTGAAGATGAGAAAATAAAGAGTGGGAAAAACTTTCCAAACTGACTTAAGGTCTTCATAATTTCTACCAAATCTAGCACTATGAAAAGATATCAAATGCTCATGTGTTTTATTTCCTCAGGTTAGCATTCCTGGCTTTGTCTTCAGAACCTACTAGCTAAGGTCAATCTTTTTTTTTTTTTTTTATCATTATTTATTTATTTATTTTATTGTTGGCTGCGTTGGGTCTTGGTTTCTGCCTGCAGGCTTTCTCTAGTTGCAGTGAGCAGGGGCTACTCTTTGTCATGGTGCCTGGGCTTCTCATTGTGGTGGCTTCTCTTGTTGCAAAGCACAGACTCTATAGGGATGTGGGCTTTAGTAATTACAATTCATGGGCTTAGTTGCTCCATGGCATGTGGAATCCTCCTGGACCAGGGATCGAACACATGTCCCCAGCACTGGCAGGCAAATTCTTATCTACTGTACTACCAGGGAAGTCCACTAAGGTCAATCTTCTCTGATAATCTTTGAAAAAGATCCAGTTCTTGGTTTACCTTCCCCTACAGATTTCACATCTCAGATTATTGTCTACTTTTCAAGATTGCCAGGGATCGAACCTGGGTCTCCTGCACTGCAAGTGGATTTTTTACCTCTGAGCCACCAGGGAAGCCCAAGCATTGAGTAGATTAAAACAGATTACTTCTAAGTGACCAAAAATCATGTAGTCCTCATTCAGAGTTTCCACTGTAATAGAGTTTGGAACAAATCTGCAGTGATTCCCTCATAGCTCAGTCAGTAAAGAATCTGCTTGCAATGCAGATCTGGGTTTGATTCCTGGGTTGGAAAGATCCCCTGGAGAAGGAAATGGCAACCCACTCCAGTATTCTTGCCTGGAGAATCCCATGTACAGAGGAGCCTGGTGGGCTACAGTCCATGGGGTCTCAAGAGTTGGACACGATTTAGGGACTAAACCAACACCACCACCACCACTGTAACAGAGTTTGTCACAAATTTGCAGGGATAAAATTTGAAATCCAAGCTATGGTTTAAGTATGAAGCAAGCATGAACCACTGTGTTTATGTGTGATGTTAAGAGAAAAATGAGAGGCTTCGGAATGCCATTCATGTTCATTTCTTTAAAGAAATCTTGTATATATTCAACTAAGTAAGAAAGAAATAAAAATAGGAATTCCAAATGAGGAAGCTGTGCTGTAAAATATGGGCAGTGGAAATAAAAGCCCATTAAACATCATTCATTCATTTAATTATTAAGTAGTTATTCAGCTGTTACTATGTAATAAACATTGGAAATGCAACAGTTGAAAAGACTCGTCCAGGAACTTGTGGGAAATAGAAAAAGAAAATTCAACAAGTAATCACAATCATGTGTGGCAATGAAGCATATAGTAGAGGGTGCTAGCCTATTTTAGGAGTCAAAGAAGACAAACCAGAGGTGAAATTTTAACCAAGACCTAAAAGATTGCTAAGAATTAACCAGGCAAACAAAGAGGGGACAGTGTTCTAGAAAAAATAAAGAGCTCTTATAAGCCTTAAAAGCAATAGAGGACACTTGAAGAACAGGAACGTGTTCACTTGAGAACTCTTTGGTGGTCCAGTTAGGACTCTGCCCTTTCACTGCCAAGGGTGCGGGTTCAATCCCTGGTCAGGGAACTAAGATTCCACAAGCTGCACCGTACAGTATCAAAATAAAACAAAACATGTTCACTGTAGGTGGAACTTGGACACCAGGCTAGAGAAATAGCCTGGGCCTGGTGCCGGGGTCCAGCCCCGGCTGATTCAGGGAGTTCGAAGCGGGGACGGCATCGGCAAGGATCAGGATACAATAGCTTCAATTAGATATTAATTAGAGATGGAAAGAGTAATAGAATGAGGATAGCTCAGTAGGAAAATTCAGTGGAGAAAAGAGGCTGAGTAGCTTGGTTTAGGCGGGAGACCAATAAAACTTCAAGACAAGAAGTTTGCACCACTTACATAGGCCACAGGCGTCCTTCCATTCTCCCGAAGGAGAGGAGACACTGAGGCCTCCCCGGTCGGATCTTAGAAGCCCAGGCATAATTAGTAAGCATGGCGGGTTCCGCATTCCACATGGAGACTCAGCCAGAGTTTGAGAGAGAGAGAGAACATGGGGAGACCAGTCTTTTGAGGAACTGATCCCAATTCTTTATTTTCCATGGTCTACTTTTATACACTGAGATGTTATGTAAAAGTCACGTGGGGTCAGCAGTCCTGACTTTTATCAAAGTCAGGTGCTTCATATAAATGTATACAGAGGTCTTAGGGGTGTTACATCATCTTCTGGCCAGGGGGCCTGCTGACAATTTATGACCCTCTCCTTGTGACAGCAATCAGTCAACCAGAACACTTATTTCTCCAGGGGTGATTATTTTTGAAACAGACGCCACCTTCCGAAGGTACCAGATAAAGTTACATTCCTATAGGGTGAGGGTGTAGTGGGTTTTAATTAAGGAAATAATTTACTTACCCTAAGGTCCAATGTGATTAATATCAAAGGTTAATATTTATTTCTTCTATATATTCATTAACGTGTATAAGGGCAGGAGATGTGGAGGCTTAGCAGTAAACATTGGCTCAACAAATGAAAAACCCTTCACCAATACAATTTCTAATCAGCCCATTATACTTATACTAATAGTTTTCTATCTTCTCTAAAGAACCTGTTTTTAGAAGGTTTAAAGCATCTCATGCCTCTCACGGGTGGGAGGCTGTGAGCAATCACATGTGGCTGGACAAGCCTGTCAGGCAGGCTAGAGAACCTTCAGAGGAGTTTGTAGGTTGAAACACTCCTATCACGCCCAGGAGTTTTTATTAACTGGAGCTCTAAGTTAACTCCTTCTCCGAGAGAGGTGGTGGGGGACAGCCCCCCGTAAAGTCAGAGGTGTAGGTGAGAGCACAAAGTAGTAAAGTAGGCAGGCTCTGGTTATGGGGGTAGATGCTCGAGAATTTCCAGGGGGACTCCTGAGGCTCGATCCCGCCTTTGCGTATGTCGAGCCTCCTTCCTCATGACCTTTGCCATGGGCGGAGTGCCTCACGCTGGCCCCCAACAGCCTGGATAATGACTCAGTTCAGTTCAATCGCTCAGTCGTGTCCAACTCTTTGCAACCCTATAGACTGCAGTGTGCCAGGCCTCCCTGTCCATCATCAACTCCTGGAGTTTACTCAAACTCATATCCATTGAGTTAGTGACGCTGTCCAACCATCTCATCCTCTGTCGTCCCCTTCTCCTCCTGCCCCCAATCCCTCCCAGCATCAGGGTCTTTTCCAATGAGTCAGTTCTTTGCATCAGGTGGCCAAAGGATTGGAGTTTCAGCTTCAGCATCAGTCCTCCCAATGAACATTCAGGACTGATCTCCTTTAGGATGGAATGGTTGGATCTCCTTGCAGTCCAAGGGACTCTCAAGAGTCTTCTCCAACACCACAGTTCAAAAGCATCAATTCTTTGGCGCTCAGCTTTCTTTATAGTTCAACTCTCACATCCATACAAAACTACTGGAAAAACCATAGCTTTGACTAGACAGACCTTTGTTGGCAAAGTAATGTCTCTGCTTTTGAATATGCTATCTAGGTTGGTCATAGCTTTTCTTTCAAGGAGCGTCTTTTAATTCCATGTCTACAATGACCATCTGCAGTGATTTTGGAGCCCTCAAAAATAAAGTCTGTCACTGTTTCCACTGTTTCCCCATCTATTTGCCATGAACTGATGGGACCAGACGCCATGGTCTTAGTTTTCTGAATGTTGAGTTTTAAGCCAACTTTTCCACTCTCCTCTTTCACTTTCATCAAGAGGCTCTTTAGTTCTTCTTCACTTTCTGCCATAAGGGTGGTGTCATTTGCATATCTGGGGTTATTGATATTTCTTCCAGCAATCTTGATTCCAGCTTGTGCTTCTTCCAGCCCAGAGTTTCTCATGATGTACTCTGCATATAAGTTAAATAAGCAGGATGACAATATACAGCCTTGACAGACTCCTTTCCCCATTTGGAACTAGTCTGCTGTTCCATGTCCAGTTCTAACTGTTGCTTCCTGACCTGCATATAGATTTCTCAGCAGGCAGGTAACATGGTCTGATATTCCTATCTTTTGAAGAATTTTCCACAATTTGTTGTAATCCACAAGGTCAAAGGCTTTGGCGTAGTCAATAAAGCAGATGTTTTTCTGGAAAATCTTTTTTTCCAGATGGATTTTGGCTATTTAATCTCTGGTCCCACTGCCCTTTATAAATCCAGCTTGAACATCTGGAAGTTCATGGTTCACGTATTGTTGAAGCCTGGCTTGGAGAATTTTGAGCATTACTTTGATAGCGTGTGAGATGAATGCAATTGTGTGGTAGTTTGAGCATTCTTTGGCATTGCCTTTCTTTGGGGCTGGAATGAAAACTGACCTCTTTTCCAGTCCTGTGGCCACTGCTGAGTTTTCCAAACTTGCTGGCATATTGAGTGCAGCACTCTACAGCATCATCTTTTAGGATTTGAAATAGCTCAACTGGAATTCCATCACCTTCACTAGCTTTGTTCATAGTGAACAAAGTGGGCTTCCTAAAGCCCACTCGACTTCACACTCCAGGATGTCTGGCTCTAGGTGAGTGATCACATCATCATGATTATCTGGGTTGTGAAGATCTTTTTTTTACATTTCTTCTGTGTATTCTTGCCACCTCTTCTTAATATCTTCTGCTTCTGTTTGGTCCATACCATTTGTGTCCTTTACTGAGCCCATCTTTGCATGAAATGTTCCCTTGGTATCTCTAATTTTCTTGAAGAGATCTCTAGTCTTTCCCATTCTATTGTTTTCCTCTGTTTCTTTGCATTGATCACTGAGGAAGGCTTTCTTATCTCTCCTTGCTATTCTTTGGAACTCTGCATTCAAATGGGTATATCTTTCCTTTTCTCCTTTGCCTTTCACTTCTCTTCTTTTCACAGCTATTTCTAAGGCCTCCTCAGACAACCATTTTGCCTTTTTGCATTTCTTTTTCTGGGGATGGTCTTGATCCCTGCCTCCTGTACAATGTCACGAACCTCCGTCCAAAGTTCTTCAGGCACTCTGTCTATCAGATCTAATCCCTTGAATCTATTTGTCACTTCCACTGTATAAGGGTAAGGGATTTGATTTAGGTCATACCTGAGTGGTCTACTTCCCTGGTGGCTCAGAAGGTAAAGCGTCTGTTTACAATGCGGGAGACCTGGGTTTGATCCCAGGTCGGGAAGATTCCCTGGAGAATGAAATGGCAATCCACTCCAGTACTCTTGCCTGGAAAATCCCATGGATGGAGGAGCTTGGCGCAGGCTACTGTCCATGGGGTTGCAAAGAGTCGGGCACAACTGAGTGACTTCACTTTCACTTTCTTTGAGTGGTCTAGTGGTTTGCCCTACTTTCTTCAATTTAAGTCTGAATTTGGCAATACAGAGTTCATGATCTGAGCCACAGTCAGCTCCCGGTCTTGTTTTTGCTGACTGTATAGAGCTTCTCCATCTTTGGATAAGCCATACCAAGAGGGTTGGCTTTTATCCCATAGGTAGATTGAAAGATTATGGAAAAGTTTAACAGGAAAGAGATAATCAGACTTGAGAAAATCTGATTTGAGAAAATTCAGGAAAAAAAATTATCTAATGGATTGAACTATAATGCAGGTAAAGTGGGTAGATTCAAAAGATACTGACCAAGAAAAGACATTTAGGAGATAGAACCAGTAGGATATTGTGAATGATTAGATACTGCAGAAAAGGGAGAGGAGGAATTAAGACTACTAGTTTCTAGCAGGGGCTTCAAGGAACCTACACATCATGGTGAAGACCCTATATGCCACAAATAAGACCTCACACAGCCAAATAAACAATTTTTAAAATTTTATTAATTAATTAAATTTTTTGGCTGCACTGGGTCTTTCTTACTGCACATGGGCTTTCTCTAGTTGTGACAAGCAGGGGCTGCTCTCCAGTTGTGGTGCGTAGACTTCTCATTGTGGTGGCTTCCATGCTCAGCAGTTGTGCACAGGCTTAATTGACCCCATGGCATGTGGAATCTTCCCAGACCACAGATCAAACGCATGTCCCCTGCATTGGTAGGTAGATTCTCAATCACTGGACCACTAGGGAATCCAATAAATAAATTATTTTTAATAAGTAGAAAAAGATTAATAAAAACATACTGACAAATGAGACAGATGATGTAATTACTAGACAAGCATATAAAAATTTATTATAACTATATTCCATGTGCTCTACAGGGTAGAGGAAATATTGAATAATAAATACAAACACAGAAAATAATAAAAAGATACAAATTGAACTTCAGAAGATGGAAACGGCAGTAGTTTAGATGCTGCAGATGAAGGTTTTTGTGAACTTGTAGGGACAGTGATAAAAATTATCCAATACGGTTTTTCTATGTATATGTCCAGATTAAAAAAAAAAAAAAAAAGACGGGAAAATGAACAGAGAATAAGCTGTGAGATCATTTTAAGCAGCCTAAGATAAATGTAATTAGAATCCGTGAAGGAGATTTAACTTTAAATGTGAATAAACATCAAGAATCATCAGATATTTCAGGATAGTCTCTAACATGGAACAGACCAATAGAAGTACTCCAAATGGAACTTGGAGAAAAATAGGTAATGGGGAGAAAAACAATTCCTATTTTTTTAAAAATTAGCTTATTTTCAAAGATATAAAAGAGATAGCATCCATGAAATGAGATGACAAATCTATTTTTAAAAAGGATGACACAGAGAGCAACAAAATATTTTAGGAAATAGATAATATAAAAATAATTTTAAATACATAGGAGAATTGAAGATAAAATTGACGAAATCTCCCAGAAAATAAAACAAAAACAAAAACTGAAGGAAAATGAGAGATTTAAAAAGTAAGAAAATTTGAGGGTCAGTTGTGCTCTAATACCCAAATTTGGAAAGAAATGAAAAAGAATAAAGCATGTAGGAAATTATTGAAGAAATAATACAAGAACATTTCCTATAGTTGAAGGACAAATTTTAGGACTGAATGAAACTCATTGAGTACCCAGCACAATAACTGAAAAAGACCCACATCAAGGCACATCATGGTTGAATTTCAAATCTGGGATTAGGAAAAGATTATAAGAGCTCTTAGAAGGAAAACAAAGTCACATGCAAAAAGTTAAAAACCAGAATATCTTCAGAATTTTCAGTAGCAACAATTGAAGGTAGAAAACAATGAAGCAAGAACAGTATGGGGGAATATTATTTCTAACCTAGATATCCATCCCTGCGAAGCTAGTGGTCATGTGTACGAATAGAATTAAGGCATTTGTGGACAAACAAGTCCACATATACCCGTCTTCTCATATATCCTTTCTCAGGAAGCTGCTGAAGAATGTATCACCAAAAAGACGGAATGAACCAAATGGTACATCAAATTGGGTAACTGAAGACAGTTTAATAAAGGGACTGTTCAGAAGGGCATGGACAGGGTTTAGGGAAAGCAATAAGGTGTAGGGTAGTACTCTGGACCTAGTAACGCCTGTGGGCCTGAAAGGGCAAGGGGCAGGAGTGGTTAGTGAAACCAGAGATAAGAGACAGCGCTATCTGGTGGAGACTACCAGACAGGAGTTGTGACTTTAGACAGAGGGAAGGAGTCAGGAGAATAAATACCCCATCTTCAGTTTCCTCCCTCACATCAAATACTGAGCCTCCAATTAGCCAAACCCTAACAAAAACCAAAGAGAATGGCTTATCTCAGAGTTATTGCAGATTTGGCTCCAGACTACCATAATAAAGCAAGTATCACAGCAAGTCACACATACTTTTTGGTTTCCTAGGGCATATAAAAGTTATGTTTACACTATACTATAGTCTATTAAGTCAGCAATAGTTCTGTGTCTTAAAAAAAAAAAAAGTACGTACCTTAATTTAAAAATGCTTAATTGTTAAAAAATGCTAACCATCATCTGAGCCTTCAGTGAGTATAATTTATTTTGCTAGTGGAGGGTTTGAAATAATCTAAAAATTATGAAAATGTGATATCAAAATACAAAGTGAGTAAATGCTGTTGGAAAAATGGTGCTGATAGACTTGCTCAATGCAGGGCCGCTGTAAAACTTTAATTTGTAGAAAATGTGTTATCTGCAATGTGAAATAAAGCAAGCTATGCCTGTATATAGCAGAGTGGCAAAGTGGGGAGAGGAGTTGAGGGGGCAGAATCTAGAATATTGGATATCTAGTACAACGGGAGATACAGGACCCAGGAAATGGGATCCAATACAGCAGCAAGGCTTCCTGGGTGGTGCAGTGATAAAGAATCTGCCTGCCAGTGCAGGAGACTCAAGAGATGTAGGTTTGATCCCTGGGGTGAGAAGATCCCCTGGCATAGGAAATGGAAATCCACTCCAGTATTACTCAGCCATAGAAAGGAATGAAACTGGGTCATTTGCAGAGATGTGGATGGACCTAATGACCATCATACAGAATGAAATCAGAAGGATAAAAACATTGTACATTAATGCATATATGTGGAATCTATAAAAATGCTACAGATAAACCTATTTGCAGGACAGGAATAGAGACACAGATGTAGAGAATGGACTTTTGGACAAGGTGGGGAGGAAGGAGTGGGTGGGATAAATTGGGAGATTGGGATTGACGCAAATACACTATTGTGTGTAGAATGGATAGCTAGTGGGAACCTTCTCTATAGCACAAGGAGCTCCGCTTGTTGGTCTGTGCTAACCTGGATGGGTGGAATGGGGAGTGGAATGGGAAGGAGGTCCAAGAGAGAGGGGACGTATGTGTTCATATAGCTGATTCACTTCGTTGTACAGCAGAAACTAACACAACATTGTAGAGCAACTATACAACAATTTTTTTAAAAGATATAGCAGTATAGACATGTTATTTAGACATTTGAGTGTAAATACCAGAACAGCCAGCTTAAAGATTTGAAAGCAGTGACTCATGGAAATGGAGGGAGGAGGGTAGTCTTGGAGGAAAGACAGGTCCAGAGATCACATTTTTCATTAAAATCCTTATAATATAATTTGACTTTTTAAACTATGCACATCCTATACTGTGACAAAAATTTAGATTAAATAAAAACCCTGAAAACTGAAGATTTTTCTTTTACTAAAACAAAATTAAAATGTAGCTAACTCCTTTATATAAGTATAGCAAAATACACAAAATCTTGTTTGTCTGATCTTCTTCCACTTCTATGGTTCCAAATTTCCTCTTCTTGGTGCTCTACTCCCTCGGATTTTATTAAATGAAACTTATTTGCCACTTTCACAAAGAATGAGGAAAAACAAAAAATGGCAAGTATAAAGAGGCTCAAAAGAATAGGAGTCTTGGGCAAGTCTTTTGGGCTAAAAATTGTTAGAACATGAGATATGAAAATGAATTCTAGAATGTGGGGATCTTCTTCAGAAATTTCCTTCCTTGAAAGAAAAAATTGTTAAGTATGGCAACAACCAGTCCTTTGGGGCATTCACTCAGCCAGTGAATTCAATATTCAAGACAAACCTAATGCTTAAGCTAAACTATAATAAAAAAAAAATAATAATAGTAAAAGCTAACAGTAACTGAGCAGTTGCTAAGTGATAAGCATTGTGCTGAGCCCTTTATTTGCATTACATCATTTCTATCCTCACAGTCATCCTAGGAGTTAGATTTGACTATTTCTCCATTCTGCATATGGGAAAATCTTTAAAAGGACGAGTAACTAACTTGTTCAAGGAAATGGCAGTCTGGATTTAAACTCAGATCTGTCTTACTCAAAAGCCAAAGCTCTTATAAACTTCCAGTGTACTTCAAACAAAACCAAAACTGACAACCGGGGGAAAGGGGGAATGGGGAAAGATTAGAAATCACTCTGGCTTGTCAAGTCTCAAGGTAAGCCTCTAGGAGTGGAAGAGGAAGTTACTGAGGACCAATTAAAACTGCAAAAGAATGATATTACTTTATAAAAGAATGCCACTGTAGACTGTCACATGAGAACTATTAGAATAAACCAAAATACAGGTAAATTAATTCACCAAACATTTATGGAGTGACCTCTGAATTGGTTGCTGAGCTAAGTATTGGCAATATAATTTCTTCATATATAATACAATATATTTAGAAATAAAGATTTGTTGAAGAGCCAGTATAAAATTGAAAGCCCTTTGTGATCCTGAGAACAATAAATTATCAGTCTCTTAGAAGAAATTAATTGTTATACTATGGCTGTTTCAGTAGAGGGCACTAGGCGATCAAGATGGTTTTGAACTTCAGGTGGCAAAATGGTTAATAGATGCATATTTTTAGAACTGCGTAGTCATTACAGTAAGTCCCCTACATATGAACCTTCAAGTTGCTAACTTTCAAAGATGTAAACATGTGTGCCAGTCCCTATATGCCAGCTTTTGTACTGTACTACTGTACTTTTCAAGGTACTGTACTATAAGATTTTAAATGTTCTACATTTATGTTTATTTTTTATGTATGTATTATTTTTGCAAAAAGTGTTATAAACCTATTACAGCCCAGTACCATACAGCTGATTGTATTAGCTGGGTACCTAGGCTAACTTTGTTGGATTTAGGAACAAATAGGACTTATGAATGCCCTCTCAGAATGGAATATGTGGGGACTTACTATATTTTAAAAAGCATATCAAGTCATGAACCAAAGAAAAGAGGTTTTATATATGAATATTGGTGAGATCACTAAGGTTAATATTCTAGATGCTTGCATAGTTACAAATTTCTGTAATTGAGTGATTCTGTTTATAAAATGATTTTCACTACTTATTTGCAAGTGTCAGGACCACCAGGATATGTCAGTTTAGCACCTAGTGCTTATGAGAGAGATAGCTTAGGGTAGTGGAATAAGCTATGGACCAGAAATCAAAAGGCTAGGGTTTGAGAGCACTTACCTACCTCCATCTCTCGCCTGCCCTCACCCCGTCAGTTCTTACTAATTATATAACCTGAGGGCAAACTGTGTAATTTCAGGTTCCATACCTCTAAAATATTGATAATTTTGCTCCTGTTTAGGAATGTAAAAGTGTGTTGCAAAGTGCTGTAGTGTAAAAAGTCAAGCTGTTAGAAAAAAATTCCAGAAACTAAATGCAAGATACCCTTTTGATTCCAGGTCTACAGAGATTGGCTTTAGAACCTTCTGACAATAGTGTTCACCTTGTTATTGTAGACAAAGATAAAAGTCAGAAATCTACTATCACAATTTCAGAATACTCTCTCCCCTCTTAAGATTCTGCAAGTCTCTTTTTTTTCCTCCTCAATCTTGAAAAAGTACAAGTTAAATAATGAAGGTTTGATAAGAGATCTTTTTATCATGTAATCATCTCTATCAACAGAAAAACTTCTATTAATTTGCACAGACAGATTTCCCAGTTTGGGGGGAGAAAAACACATCCATCTGTACACTTTGCACTAAACATACACATGCATACACACATCCCATTTGCATGCCTAATTAGCAGTATGGTCACTCAGCATCACTTCCAAATGCCTTGATGAGTAATGTTTCCATTAACAAATTCATAGGATATGATTATGTTCTAGTTATGTATGAGAAAACTGAGGAACAGAAAGATGAAATTATTTACTTAAAATGACATAGTGTCAATCATGGACATTCGCCTTCTAATCATCCTGGAACCCCTTACTATCTTGAAAGTCCCTTGGACAGCAAGGAGATCAAACCACTCAATCCAAAAGGAAACCAACCCTGAATATTCACTAGAAGGACTGAAGCTGAGGCTCCAATACATTGGCCACCTGATGTTTAGAGCTGACTCACTGGAAAAGACCCTGATGCTGGGAAAGACTGAAGGCAGGAGAAGGGGACAATAGAAGACAAGAAGGTTGGATGGCATCACCAACTCAACGGACATGAGTTTGTGCAAATTCCAGGAGATGCTGAAGGATAGGGAAGCCTTGGGTACTGCAGTCCATGAGGTCGAAAAGAGTCAGACACCATTTAGCAACAGAACAACAACTGGAATCACATGGGACTATTGAAAAATTAGCATTCTAAGTTCCATTCTGTTTATCTTATTATTCATTAGGTTATGAAATTAACAAATATATTCCGAATAGCTACTATATGCCAGGCTCTGCGGAAGGTGTCAGAGCTACAATAAGGAGGGAAAAAGAACCCAGCACAGTCCCTGCACAGGAAGTTTATCATCTGACAGATGATAAACAGAGCCCCCCAAAAAAAATGTGAGGAGAAAAATTAAATAGCTGTGAGTTGTGAACATTCCATGAAGAAAGGAAATAAACACGAATTCATTATGTTAAAATAGAAACAAACAGAGGAAAATGATCTTAGAGAGAATTCAGGAAAAGTCAAGTCAGTAAAAGATGATGCTATTTAAGCTGAGTCCTAAAAGTACAGGGTTTCCCAGTGGCTCAGCAGAACATAATTTGCCTGCAAGGATGTGGGTTTGATCTTTGGGTCAGGAAGATCCCCTGGAGAAGGAAATGGCCACCCACTCCAGTATTCTTGGCTGGAAAACCTCATGGACAGAGGAGCCTGGTGGGCTACAGTCCACGGGGTTCCAAGAGTCAAACATGACTCAGTGACTAAACCACCACCATCACCACCTGAAAGAGCAGCAGATTGTGAAGGCTGCAGCTCTCTTGACAGAGGCGATAATAGCACATGCAAAGACCCTGAGGAAAGATCTTGATGTGCTCCAGGAGCTGAAAGAAGACTGGACAGTCAGAACAAGATGAGCAAGGGGAGAGTGACTTGAAAAACGAGGTTTAAGACATATGGTGGGGTCAGATCACAATGAGTTTTACTGGCCATGGAAAAGTTTGGATGTTTTTCTGAGTACAATGTACAGTCACTAGAAGGATTTTAAAGAGAGGGATGACATGAGTGGATTTGTATTTCATGAAGATCTTTTTGCTACTGTGAGAAGAATGAGTTGGAAAGGAGCAAGAGAAGCAACAGGGAGCCAAAATGAGAGTAAAGAAGTTATTATTTCATTTTATCATTATTATTTCATATTATTTCTCTCAGATGACAAGAATTCAACAAAGATGGTGATGGATATGAAAAATTGTTCACAAACTGGAGGTGTATCAAATATACCTATTGTTCTACTGGTTATCAGTAAACTGTTTCTATGCATAATACATAAGATAGAATCTTTTCTCTTGACAGGATGAGCTCTCTTTCAATGAAATCAAAGCTGTTATCAAGGAATGCAATCAATTTACCAAATATTAATTGAATACCTTCTAAGTGTATAGAAATAAAATTTGAGAGATTTTGCTCCTCCTCAAAATATGTACCAGCTTGGAAATCAAAAATCTCTCTGAATTAAACAATTAGAAAGTAACCTATTGCTTAATATAATACTAAATACTAAGGGCAGAAAGTAAGTTCTCAAGAAGAACAGAGGTTTAAAAAAAATTTTTTTTTGGACTATCCAGGTATGTTTATAGTTCTAAAAAGGGAGATTCTTTGGGGGATTTTAAGGATATATAAAGTTTAGGTGAACCGACAAATTCAGGCAAGGAAAAGATTTGCATAAGATTATTATGGCAAATATTTTAGGAATTTCTGCTCAGCTCAAAATACTGGGTTGGCCAAAAAGTGCATTCTTTTTTTTTTCTGTAAGACATTACAGAAAAACTCGAACTTCTTGGCCAACTGACCCTCCCTTCACAGGAATGAGAACCTGATAACCAAGATCTACTGTGTGATTCCTATTCTATGGCAAGACTGACTAGACTTCCCTGGATGCTTGACCCAAACCAAGTCAGGTCAATCAAATTCTCTATCTCAGACATTATAAATTGGAACTCAAAACAGGTAGGTTAGTCTTTAAGCAAGGCGGAACTGTAACATGTAACATCAGGAGCCATAAATAGGCAGAGAAGTGGGGAAAATTGATCTGCAGGAGGAAGGAGCAAGAGAAAAATCCTTATTTGCTTGGTTCAAGAATCTCTACACCCTTCCAGAGTCTCTCACTGCATTATCCTTGAATTCTGTAAGAAAATTCCTTGTCGTTAAGATAATTACCCTGTTTGTTTAACTTGCCTCAAGTTAGTTGCATAGAAGGAATTTGCCTTATCTGTTCAAAATTCTCCAAGCCAGGCTTCAGCAATACATGAACCATGAACTTCCAGATGTTCAAGCTGGTTTTAGAAAGGCAGAGGAATGAGAGATCAAATTGCCAACATCTGTTGGATCATCAAAAAAGCAAAAGAGTTCCAGAAAAACATCTATTTCTGCTTTATTGACTATGCCAAAGCCTTTAACTATGTGGATCACAATAAACTGGAAAATTCTTCAAGAGATGGGAATACCAGACCACCTGACCTGGCTCTTGAGAAACCTATATACAGGTCAGGAAGCAACAGTTAGAACTGGACATGGAACAACAGACTGGTTCCAAATAGGAAAAGGAGTCCATCAAGGCTGTATATTGTCATCCTGCTTATTTAGCTTATATGCAGAGTACATCATGAGAAATGCTGGGCTGGAAGAAGCACAAGCTGGAATCAAGATTGCCAGGAGAAATATCAATAACCTCAGATATGCAGATGACACCACCCTTATGACAGAAAGTGAAGAAGAACTAAAGAGCCTTTTGATAAAAGTGAAAGAGGAGAGTGAAAAAGTTGGCTTAAAGCTCAACATTCAGAAAACTAAGATCATGGCATCCGGTCCCATCACTTCATGGCAAATAGATGGGGAAAGAGTGGAAACAGTGTCAGACTTTATTTTTTGGGCTATAAAATCACTGCAGATGGTGATTGCAGCCATGAAATTAAAAGACACTCCTTGGAAGGAAAGTTATGACCAACCAAGATAGCATATTAAAAAGCAGAGACATTACTTTGCCAACAAAGGTCCGTCTAGTCAAGGCTATGGTTTTTTCAATGGTTGTGTATGGATGTGAGAGTTCGACTGTGAAGAAAGCTGAGCACCAAAGAATTGATGCTTTTGAACTATGGTGTTGGAGAAGACTCTTGAGAGTCCGTTGGACTGCAAGGAGATCCAACCAGTTCATTCTAAAGGAGATCAGCCCTGGGTGTTCATTGGAAGGACTGATGCTAAAGCTGAAACTCTAATACTTTGGCCACCTCATGCGAAGAGTTGACTCATTGGAAAAGACTCTGATGCTGGGAAGGATTGGGGGCAGGAGGAAAAGGGGACGACAGAGGATGAGATGGCTGAATGGCATCACCGAGTCAATGGACATGAGTGAGTAAACTCCAGGAGTTGGTGATGGACAGGGAGGCCTGGCGTGCTGAGATTCTTGGGGTCGCAAAGAGTCGGACATGACTGAGCAACTGAACTGAACTGAACTGAGCCCAGTACAGTCATGAAAATGGAAATGATCATGAACAGACAGGATTAACTAAAGCAGATCATTCTATACACAGAACACTGAGTAGCAATGAAAAAGGATAAGGCTAAGCACCTTCTTTAATAAGCATTGAGCTAGTGAAGTATGACAAACAGCATACCAGAAGAGCAACAATCTCTCATGGATACTATCAAAGATGCTTCACACAAAAAATGTAAACTACACTGTCAGACAAGAAAGGGAGGCATGAGCTGGGCACTCACAGACTCAGGGTAAAGTGTTTATGGAGATTAATTTGTCAAGATTCTTTAACCAGACATAATCTTTTCAACAAATAGAATTTATTGAGTCCTTACTATGTTTCATGGAATCTTCTAGATTCTAGAAATTAAATACTAAATAAGAAAGACAAATTTTCTGCCTTCCTGGAACTATTCTTAGAATGGCAGGGAGTCAAGGAAGAAATAATAAATAAATAAATAATTAATGTGGTTCATAATTTTTAAGAACTCAAAGTAAATAATTAGATAAATGTACAACTAAAGAGCCTCTTGATGAAAGTGAAAGAGGAGAGTGAAAAAGTTGGCTTAAAGCTCAACATTCAGAAAACTAAGATCATGGCAACCGATCCCATCACTTCATGGCAAATAGATGGGGAAACAGTGGAAACAGTGGCTGACTTTATTTTTGGGGGGCTCCAAATTCACTGCAGATGGTGATTGCAGCCATGAAATTAAAAAACACTTACTCCTTGGAAGGAAAGTTGTGACCAACCTAGACAGCATATTAAAAAGCAGAGACATTACTTTGCCAACAAAGTTTCGTCTAGTCAAGGCTATGGTTTTCCCTGTGGTCTTGTATGGATGTGAGAGTTGGACTGTGAAGAAGGCTGAGCACCGAAGAACTGATGCTTTTGAACTGTGGTGTTGGAGAAGACTCTTGAGAGTCCCTTGGACTGCAAGGAGATCCAACCAGTCCATTCTAAAGGAGATCAGTCCTGGGTGTTCATTGGAAAGACTGATGTTGAAGCAGAAACTCCAATAGTTTGGCCACCTGATGCAAAGAGCTGATTCATTTGAAAAGACCCTGATGCTAGGAAAGACTGAGGGCAGGAGGAGAAGGGGACAACAGAGGATGAGATGGTTGGATGGCATCATTGACTTGATGGACATGAGTTTAGTAAACTCCGGGAGTTGGTGATGGACTGAACTGAAGATAGAAAAGGGGCCAATGTGATTATGGTTCAGCTTCCAGGGTCCTGAGAACATGCCTGGGGTTAATTGCCCTCTCCTCTATATCCTCTGTGGGAAGAACTGCAAAGACAATGTTTATTGAGTTCATGCCGACTCAATGGACACGAGTTTGGGTAAACTCCGGGAGTTGGTGATGGACAGGGAGGCCTGGCGTGCTGCAGTTCATGGGGTCACAAAGAGTCGGACACGACTGAGTGACTGGACTGAACTGAACTGAACTTAGATGTGATCACAAAGATACTGACATATTACAATGCTTATTTACAATATTAAAAAATTGAAAACCACCTAAAAGCCCAATAATAAAGTATTAATTACATAAATTACAGAATATCTAAGTAATGGGGAATTTTGTTTCAATTCAAAAATATTTTAAAATAGTAGTAACTAATGTTCACTTAGTGCTTACTATGTGCCAGGTATTCTTCTAGTGTTGTGTATATAGTAGTTTACTTAAAAAATACAGAAATCCTATTTTATTACTTCATTTTATAGGATATGAAAACTGGCACAGAGAGGCTAAGTAACATACTCAAAGTCATATAGTGAGTAAGTGGGAGAGGAAAGATTTGAACCCAGAGACGAATTTGACTGTAGAGCCTGTGCTCTTAACTACAACATCTCCAGAAAAGGATTCCAACATGGGAAAATAACCGCACTATAATTTTTAGGTTAAAAAGTGCAAGATATTGATATAACTTTATATATAATTTTAATCAAATTATGTATATAGTATATTTGTGCTCTAAAAAAGCATTAGAAGATATTCCAAAATATTAATAAACTACTTTCTCTGAATGGTAGGCTTACACATTTTATTTCCCTCTGTTTTATATTTCCAAAACTGTTTTTCAATTAAGGGAGATTACTTATTAAAGGGGGTAAAAATTGTGCTGAGTCTTGACAAATGAAGAGAAATTAAGTAAAAATTTGCAGAAAAGTAAGTGGGAGGAAGTTTAAGGTTTGCTCTCAAAATCTCTATAGTGAATCAGGAAGCAAGGGAATCACTTACATGTTGAATCTAAAATATGACACAAATTAACTTATCCATGAAACAGACTCACAGACAAAGAACAGACTTGTGGTTGCCAATGTGTGGGGACGGGGGGTTAGGGAGGAATGGGTTGGGAGTTTGGTGTTAGCAGATGCAACCTATTATATAAAGAACTGATATACAACAAAGTCCTACTGTGTAGCACAGAGTATATTCAGTATCCTGTAATAAATCATGATGAAAAAATATGAAAAAGTATACATATATATATAGCTAAGTCACTTTGCTGTACAGCAGAAATTAATACAACATTGTAAATCAATATACATCAATAGAATACTTTTTTTTAAAAAAAAAAAAGCAGGCAAAAATTGAGTTTCTATAAGTTGCTTCTTCCAAGATGTTTTTCAAAAAGAGATTTGACATTTAGGGCATTTTATTTGTCATTTTTACAAAATGAAGCTGAGACCAAGATAAGAAAGGTTACATGTCCACAAAAATTAATAATGAAGCTAGAAAAAGAAGAGCCCTTCTGATACTCCAGGCTACATTGCTAATAGTATTGGGGAAAAGGCCTTTTCTAGGATTAAAAATGAGTTTTTTGGAACATCTCTGTTGGAGAATAGCATTAATATAATCAGACTGATTGTATTTGAACAGAGCCTTATAAATGTAGAATGAATGAGAATGACTAGATATCTTATCATAAACATTGTCAACCAAAAAAAAAAAATGCATTGTCAACCATTCATAAACTAGATAATGCTAGTGGTTAGTTTCAAATTATTTAAGGATGGGTAGTACCTGCTGCCATGGAAGTTTCTGACAATAATTTGGCAGCAGGAATGGAGATAATTTTATCTTATTATCTATATATTTGACCCTTACTGCTCCACATGGGAGTTAGCTGATACAGGAAGATGGTGGGCCATTTCATCTCTATTTCTGTTATGTTTCCAACCACACAATGTGCTTTTCTGAATGATATATCTAAAACCAAATGAATAGGATAAAAAAAAAAACACCTCTCTCCAGAAAGACCAAAAGTAAAGAATTAGTAGCGATACGTCTTGGAGAATATCAACATAATTTTGTGATCACTGGTCACTCAACAGGTATTTGTTAGAAGCCTATAAAGGGCAGGATAACTACGATATGAACCTCCATTGTATAGACACAGTCACTGCCCTCAAAGAGCTTGTCTCTAGTAAAGAGATAAGTAAACAAGTATTATACATGATTCAAGGCAAGCGTATTTAATGTGCTATAAGTGGTATGAACCATATTTTAAATCATCACAAAAGAGGGAAGGATTACATCTAGGCAGGTCAACTGAACTGAGTTCTGAAGAATGGTGGAAATTCAACAAAGATGAGGGGTAAAGAATCCATTCTAAGCACTCCACCAGGTTCACACCTGGTAAAAACCAGGGCATATATTAATATTGATACCACAACACAGAGAATTCTGAATTCCAGATATATTACCAGGAATATACACCTTCAGTTCTTTCCCCCATTCAGCTCCAAGATGCTGAAAACCAGGCCAAAAATCTCCAATAAAAGGTTTTGCAATATATTTCCAGAACTATCTGAGTCATCCAAGAGGAAAGACGTAAAGATACCAGCACTGGGGTTTCCTTAACCTAGTGGCCAATGCAGCACACTCTACAGTAAACTCACAATACACATGCTTTCCTCGTGGGCTCAGGCTTACAATCAGCTCTTCAGCAGTTTCAAACAGATAAGTAAAGTTCACAGTTATCTCAGAAAAGCCTCTAACAAATATGTTAAAGTAACTGGAGGAAAAAAAGACCATGTGGAGAAAAGAATACTCAAAAAAAATCCTCATTAGACTCAGATAAATAATAGACAGCACTGCATCAATGAAAGAAGAACATGACATGAAATAAAAAGAACACTGATAATAATAATACAAACAAAACAAAATCAGCCCTTGTAAATTAAGACTTAAACAACCCAGATGCAAATTCAATATCAGGAAGATGATGTTGTAGATAAACAAGTACAGCAAAGAGTAAAAAACTGAGATTAAAAACTGGGAAAGGGAGTGGGAAAAAGAATAAGAATACTCATCCAGATGGACCAACACCCAAATAATTCAGGTCCCAGAAAACAAGAACAGAGAAAATGAAAGGGAGGAAATAATCAATAAACATAGTCAAACTGGACTGAAAGATGTGTGTTTCCTGACTGAGAAACACAACACATCTACTGTGCAACACAATAGATAAAAATAAACCCATATGATGGCACATCATGAAATTTCAGAAACCTGAAGACAATGAAACGTTCTACAAGCTTCCAAAGGTAAAAATAGGACATACAATATGAACTCAAATAATTTTGAACTTCTGTGGTGGGCAGAATTCTAACCTCAAGGTTCCCCATCACTTGTGTACATGTGTACTATGAAAATGTTTTACTATAAATACTGTGGATATTACTCTCATAATTAGGTTGTATTATATGGGCCAGCTGACTTTAAGAAAAGCTTGACCGAATCAGAATGAAAAGGACACTTTAAAGTGATGGTCCTCTTTCTGAGAAAGGAGGTTGTCCATACGTGACTTTGAAGACAAGGAGGTCAAATGGCAAGAAATACCTTGGACTTCTCTGGTGGCTCAGACGGTAAAGAATCCACCTACAATGCGGGAGACTTGGGTTTGATTCTTGGATTGGGAAGATCCCCTGTAGGAGGGCATGGCAACCCACTCCAGTATTCTGGTCTGGAGAATCCCATGTTCAGAGGAGCCTGGTGGGCTACAGTCCATGGGGTTACAAAGAGTTGGACATGACTGAGTGACTGATCACAGCTGAGAGGCGTCCCTGGCTGCCAGTCAACAAGGAAATACTGGTCCAAGTCTTATAACCACAAGGAGCTGAATTCTGCCAATGTCCTGAATGAGCCTGGAGGTAATTTCAGCCTTGTGATATCCTAAGCAGAGAATTTGGTCATGCTGTGCTCAGATTTCTGATCTATAGAATTGTGAGCTAATAAATAGGTATTGCTTAAACTGCTAGATTCGTGGTCACTTGTTAACAGCAACAGAAAATGAGCACAGCTTCTCAGCAACAACGGAAGCTAGACAACAATGGAGACCCACTCCATATTCTGAAGAAAAGCAATTTCTAACCTAGAATTACATACCTCACCAAACTGCCAATTAGCTCTTACAGTAAATTGTGGATATGTTCAGACATACAAGGTCTCAAAAACTTAGCTCCTATGTATTCTTTCTTAGCAAGATACTGGTACCTGCTTCATCAAAATTGGGGAGGGGGGGAGCAGGAGTGGATAAATCAAGAAAGAAGAATATGTGGTATACAGGAAGAGGTGTGAAAATTCCCAGGATATTTGTGAAGGAAGATCCTAAAATGACATGCACCAGACAGCTAGTCCACACTGGAGCAGTTCAGAATACTCGGAGACATTTTGCCATGAAGATTAAATCAAAAGAATGACTAATATAGCTGAAGGAATGGAGAGGAGATTTAGATATGTGGCAGAGAGCTGGGGTTGAATTATTGATAAGTATATAGAAAACTATATAACAACAGCTTCAAAAAAAGACACAATTCTAGGGGAAACAAAATGTTGTACAAGAATAGTTGTCATAGTTTATTACTTGGTTTAACTGTTAACAGTTTTTACATGGTCACTATAGAACACTTTACCATAGCAAAATTACAGTAAGACCTAAAGTTCAAAATTAAGAAGTATTAATAGCTGTAGAATCTAAAAAGTAAAACAAACCAGTGAATGTAACAAAACAGAAACAGACTCAATAGACATAGAGAACAAATTAGTGGTTACTAGCAAGGAGAGTAGAGGGCACAATAGGGAGAGGGGATTAAGAGGTACAAACTACTATGTATAAAATAAATAAGCTACAAGGACATACTGTATAACACAGGGAATATCGCCAGTATCTTATAACTTTAAATGGAGTATAATCTAGAAGAAATTTGAATCATAATATTATACATCTGAAACTAATATAATATTGTAAACCAACTACACCTCAATTAGAAAAAGAAAAAAGGGACTTCCCTCGTGGTCCAATGGTCAGGACATGGGTTCGATCCCTGCTCCGGGAAGATTCCACATGCTGCAGAGCAACTAAGTCCATGCACCCCAACTACTGAAGCCTGCACCCCTAGAGCCTGTGCTCTGCAACAAGAGAAGCCACAGCAGTGAGAAGGCCGTGGGCTGCAAGGAAGAGTAGGCCCCACTCGCCACAACTAGAGAAAGCCCCTATGCAGCAGTAAAGACCCAGCACAGCCAAAAATAAATAAAAATTAAATTTAAAAAAAAATAAGAAGTAGAAAGATAGTATGCTTACAGATCTGGAATACCAAACGAATTAAAGAGTTGAAAAGTGCTGCCTCTACAGAGAAGGAAAGTGTAAAATGTGATGGACTGCTCATTTTAGTTTCAAATCTTACAATATTATTTTTATCTTTAGAGACGTGTATATCTTTCATGAAGATAAACACTAAAAAAGAAGGTAGAGAAAGGGATCTTTACAAATTAATCAGACGTAAATGGCTTTATTGAAAGGGAAACTACTGATAATCCTCTGATCATAATAAAATGTTTTCATGTTAGTATTCATTTTAAAAGGCAAAAAAGTTTTTATTTGCCAAACAATAGAGCACTGTACATTTTTGAGCAAAAGAAACCCATTCATTATGACAAATGGGGATGGAAAGAAGTATATTTTAAAAATCTTAGGAAATAGACTCAACAGAAGTTGGTAATTGATTGCTAAACTGATGGGAGCAATGATAACACAGAAGGTATGAGAAAGGAGGAAGGAGTCAAGGATGATTCTCAGGTTTCTGACTTAGAGTACCTGAGTAGATGGTGGTACCATTTTCTGAGACAGAACACTCAGAAGAGAAACAGAATGGAAAGACAGGAAAGAACGCAAGCTTGATTTAACACATGATCAAATAAAGTACCTACAAGACACTTATGCAGAGAAGGCAGATGGCAACTAGATATGGAAAACAAGAGTTCAGGCGCGGGAAAAAAAAAGAGAACAAAAGTTCATACGAAATTTTTGGTCTGGAAAAAGAGAACTGGAAATGTAACAAGATAAATAAGAAGACTGTGCGGAAGGGAGCAGATGAATCCTTCCCTAGGAGGAGACCTACTTTGCTAGATCAATTTAGAAAAGGCTAGGCTTCAAAAGTTTATAGATTGAATGACATCACTTTTTGTGGACTCTAAAAAAAAAATGACACAAATAAACTTCCTAACAAAACAAACAGACTCACAGACATAGAAAACAAATTTATGGTTACCAAAAGGGGAAGGTGGAGAGAGGGATAAACTAGGAGTTTGGGATTAACATATATGTGTAACGATATATAAAATAAAAAACAAGGTCCTGCTGTATAGCACTGAGAACTGTATTCCATATATTGTAATAACCTAATGGAAAAGAATCTGAAAAAGAATATACTACACACACACACATATACTGAATCACTTTGCTGTACATCAGAAACTAACACAACACTATAAATCAACTATAATTCATAAAACCATTAAAAAATAAAAGTCTATGGGAAGGTAGAAAATTGTAACTTGGAGAAGTTGAAAAGTCCTAAAATACTCTATGGGGAGAGTATATAAAGGGTTAGAAGACAGTGAGACACCCTGTGGCTGGCAGCATTTTGGGAAGGGGATAGAAAAGTCCAACTGGGAACTGAAAGTTATTTGTTGTGTGGTATGCCTTGTAACTCTACACTTTTTTCTTCCTATTAAATCAATAGTAAAAACTGGCTTTCCTTCTCGGTATTTTGTGGAGCAGATCTGTTTTAGAGGGAATGTGGCAAAAAATGAATTGTGTCTCAAGGTTTGTACAAGGAGAAGCCAGACATGGTCTATGGTAGGGTGGCTACATGACTATAGTTACCAACAGCAAAGTGTTAGGGGAAGCATTTGCAAACATCTCTGGTAAGACTAAAACCAAGAGGGAGTCAGGGAAGTAACTGTGGTTACACAGGAAGGTCTCTGATAATCTCAATTCTTTATTTTTAATATTTATTTATTTGGTGGTGCTGGGTCTGAGTTGGGGCATGCAGGATCTTTAATTGCAGCATGCGGGATCTTTATTTGTGGCACACAAACTCTTTGTTGCGGCATGTAGGCTTTAACACAGGGATCAAACCCAAGACCCCTGCATTGGAATTGTGGAGTCTTAGCCATTGAAGCACCAGGTAAGTCCCTTGGTTCTTCTTTTTTTTTTTTAATAGCTTGTTGTTGTTCCTCCAATACTGCCTTTTTGTATTTTTTTTTAACTGAGATATAATTGACATATAACACCATATTAGTTTCAAGTGTGCAACATATCATAAACTCAATTCTTAACAACAACAAAAAAACCCAGAAGACACAAAGTAAGGTCCATAGCCAAAAGCAAATATAAGAGATTGGCTCTAACATAAAGTATCAGCAAGGCTGAAACCAAATGAACTAATAAGACTTGTGAATAAATGCTAAGGAGGATGTGAAGAAAAATGAACTAACCTACCTCTTGGGTCCAATGGCAATGTTAATTCATTGGTTCCTACCTTTGTGTCAACAAGGCGCCAAGTAATTATGATTTATCAATATTCTACTCCATTGGGACTCCACTACCTTCACACCTAAGGTTCTTAACTCTGCTTTACTCTATACCATGTGTGTGTGCTAAGTTGCTTCAGTCGTGTCCAACTTCTTGAAACCCTATGGACCACAGCCCGCCAGGTTCCTCTGTCCATGGGATTCCCCAGACAAAAATATGTAGCAGGTTGCCATGCCCTCCTCCAAGGGATCTTCCCAAGCCAGGGATCAAACCTGAGTCTCTTACATCTCCTGCATAGGCAGGCAGATTCTTTACCACTAGCACCACCTGGGAAGTCTACTGCCATTTCCTTCTCCAGATCTTCCTGACCCAGGGATTGAACCTGGGTCTCCCACATTGTAGGCAGACACTTCACCATCTGAGCCACCAGGGAAGTCCCAAGTTAAATCCTAGCACCTATCAATACCTGAAATTGTATTATACATTGTTAATTTGTTTGTTGTCTGTCTCCTCACTCTAAAGTAAGTTCCATGAGCAGAGGAACTTTGTCATCAACACTCTGTCTGCAAAAACTGTACCTGTCATAAAAGACATTCAGTAAATATTTATTATTGGCCGAATCCAATAATTCAGCCAATAAAACAAACCGGTCTTGTTTCTGTCTTTTGTCAAAAATGACCTTTGGATTAAAGCAAGGAAGAAAAAGGGACTTCCCTGGCAGTCCAGTGGTTAAGACTTCATGCTTCCAATACAGAGGATATGGGTTCAATTCCTAGTTGGGGAAGGTTAGTACCAACCTTACCTGGTTCATAAGGTCTCATGTGGCATGGCAAAAAAAAAAAAAAAAAAAAAAGTAGGAAAAAATTGGTTAAGAAGAAACAAAGTATCGAAAATTGAGATAACTTATTACGCAGCAAGTAGGTGTCAGGCACTTAACCTATATTATCTAATATAATCCTCAAAGCAAAGGGATTGTTATCCTCTTTGGTAGATAAAGAAGCTAAGTAGGCCAAAGGCTTAAGGAATTTGCCCAATCTGGCCAATGTCCAAGCCAAAGTTCAAACTCAGGTCTCTCTGACTTCAGAGCTTGTGTCCTTAAACATGCTGTGATTCTGCCCAATGAATGCAAAACATTTCCATACTATATTTAAATCCCTTGTTGTTATTCAGTCACTAAGTTGTGTCCAACTCTTTTCGACCCCATGGACTACAGCACCCCGGGCTTCCCTGTCCTTATCTATCTCCCGGAGTTTGCTCCAACTCATGTCCATTGAGTCAGGGATGCCATCCAACCATCCTATCCTCTGTTGCCCCCTTTTCCACCTGCCCTCAATCTTTCCCAGCATCAGGGTCTTTTCCAATGAGTCGGCTCTTTGCACCAGGTGGCCAAAGTATTGGAGCTTCAGCTTCAACATCAGTCCTTCCAGTAAATATTCAGGGTTGATTTTCTTGTTGTCCAAAAGGCTCTCAAGAGTCTTCTCCAGCACCACAGTTTGAAAACATCAATTCTTCGGCTCTCAGCCTTCTTTATGGTCCAACTCTCACATCCATACATGACTACTGGAAAAACCATAGCTTTGACTATATGGACCTTTGTTAGCAAAGTGATGTCTCTGCTTTTTAATATGCTGTCTAGGTTTGTCATGACTTTCCTTCTAAGGAGTGTCTTTTACTTTCATGGCTGCAGTCACTGTCTGCAGTGATGCAGTGATTTTGGAGCCCAAGAAAAGAAAATCTGAGAGCATTTCCACTTTTCCCCCATTTATTTGCCAGGAAGTGATGGGACCAGATGCCACAATCTAAGTTTTTTGAATGTTGAGTTTGAAGCCAGCTTTTTCACTCTCCTCTTTCACCCTCATCAAGAGGCTCTTTAGTTCCTCTTGGGACCCAACCACATTATCTATCAGGATCCTAAAAGTTTTAAAGTGCTTTTTGTAATTATGAAGAAATTAGAAAAAACAGACTAAGTGTTGGAAGACTTAGTCTTACCAATACTAAGTGGTGGGTAAATATGTTCATGATTTTAAGAAGAGCAAATTATACAATAAGGGACCACAAAAGTAGATAATTTAGTTGAACTATATATATAACAGTCTTGGTATTTGAAATACCTTTAGACTAGGCACTTCAGTTTGTACCCTGCCCTCCACTTCCTGCTGTCTTCTCCCAGCCATCTTATATATTTTGATTTCCTGTCTGGCCCGCAAAGAAATTTCAATATATAACCCCAGAAACCATAGAAATCTGTCACAGGAGAAATTCTAGGACACATACACACTGCACAGGATCACTTTAAGAAAAAGTAGTAATTGATCATTAAGAGCCAAGAGGTTTTCTATAAACTCCTAAGACAAAATTCTTTTTCAAAGTTATTATATTGATTCTAAATGACAAGGAGGTAATGGGGCAAAAGTAGAAAGTAAAGTGTGGATTTTTAAAACCTACATTTTAGAATATCTTAGGGGCAAATACACAGCAAAATGGAATGGAAACAATGTTTGCCTCTGGCAAGGGAATGAGAAGGCTGGAGAACAGAAGAAGGAGGAAGACATATTTTACTGTCTATGTAAAGTAGCTTTTGAATTGTATGAGCCTAACCTCCAGAGTTTTCTGAAGATTCTCTGAGATGATGCTGACACCATCTTCCCAGCCTTTATTGCAACACAGACAAACCAACTTACTTTGTTCTCAATTACCATGGGAGGCTAAATTCAGATGTCTGTTGAAGCTTAGCTGTTCCCTACACATGACTCAGCTACCACTCGTCTTCACAGTGCATCTTGTCAGGCTGAACCCATTAAGTCACTGCTTAACAAAAATTTGCTCCCTCCCTCTTTTACAGTCTTGGGTTAGTTGATTAATGTTCTTCAGTTTCCCGGCAATGAGAAATAGACTTGTAGGCTGTGAAGTTCTGCTTTCTTTCTTTATCTTTGGTTTTCCACAGACTTTAAGTTTGAAGGAAAATAAAGTTTCAAGCCATTGTTTTATTTAGCTATGTTTTGAATAATTTTGATATACCTTGGCCTAGAAAATACTGAACTTCTGATTTTTTAAAAACGACAAAATGAATCAAAAGATGTCATTAAATTTCTCTTTTCCAAGAAGTAAAATGTAATTATTAGAGATAAAATAGCATACATAAACCTTAGTTAAGGAAATGGAAGGAAAACCTTAAGGAAAATCTTAGTTAAGGAAATGGAAACCTTATTAAGGAAAACCTTGGTTAAGGAAATGGAAATGGGAATACACTAACTGATACCCTGTTATCCTCAATCATTTTTTCTAAAGCATTAAAAATATTTTTACTGACAACAACAAAATACAATTTTAGAGCATGCAGTATAGGCAATATTATAGATTCCTGCTATAAATATTAAAATAATGTACTAATTTTAAAATATGTATATATATATATATATATGCTCAAAGACATCTATTTCAGTAATAAGTTACTAGTTTACTCTTTCTCCATAAATAAAGAGTGAAAAATTAGTGAGAATTTTTGACCATTACTTTTCTGTGCTCTGTTAACCAAAGTTGAAATACACTCTGAGTGTTTTCTTCCTCCTGGAGGTATTATCTTTGAACTTATCCCAAATTTAACAGCATAAACCTAAAAATAACAACTTTGGCTTCATTTTTAAAACCTAAGAATGATTGCTAACCAAAGCAAATATACTCAAAATGCACAAGTGCAACCAATAATATGGAATAAAAATACTCAAACCCTTGGAGAGTTTACTCCATTCATTTCGTTTCTTGGAGTATAATTGTCTGGTTTACGGACTGAACAGATCTTTTGCTCCTTCTCACTCCAAATATAGTTATATTTCTGCCATTTAACCACTCATTTTCTTCTCCCCATAAGAATCTAGGAGAAATGAAAAGAAGAACCAACATCTCAGCTCTTGGACTTTCAAAAGGACAGTACTCTATAAAGTATAGTCAATATTATGGTCTGCTACTCCAGCTCACTGGTAGCCCAAATTTGATTCAAAACACTCTGGAAATTCCCATCAACTAATGAAAGCCACTCTTTCAAAAGTTTATGCTTCTTTCCCAAAGATAGTTCTCATCTGATAACTGGTCAATGTGAGGTTATAAATGACTGGCCTCTTGTCTCAAGGTGGAACATGTGTGAAGGGACTCCCAGCTCCAAAACGTCTTGTGGAGGCCTCTCTTGTGACTGGATCAAAGATCAGCTTTTCCCACTGCTTTCATTCCCTAAAGGTGCTGTCCCTGAAAGTACTTCTCAAAAAATCTTTCTCCATCAATCACTAAGTAAGAGTCTGCTTCTGGGAGACAATCTAAGGCATATTTTATTTTCTTCCAGCAAAAGTAAATTGCTTTGTAGTAATGACAGGGACAGAGGAAAGGGACAAAGTCGGTGATTAAATAGTTAATCCCAGTAGGGGATTGTAAGTAGAAAAATATGGGAGACCCCTGTAAGTTAACGATTACTCAAGAGAGCAGGTCTCCTTAACCACAAAACCAAGAAGGCTTGCTTAGCAATAAAACTCATGCAGCAGAAGCATGAGACATGCCCCAAAACAATAAAACAACATCTTGCCCAGTGAGCTCAGTAAGTTAATGATCCCTAGGACATGCTTTCTACACACACCAAAAACAATAATTTGCAGACCTAGCTTGACCAAGTAGGGACAAGAAAACTCACCTGTCAACCTGATGGAGGAACTGATGATGAAAGCATGAACTCTACTCAAGAAATACAAAGAAGTTATTTTCCCCCTTCCCATGATTTCCCCCTTTTCCTGTGATTATAAAACTATAGCCAAGTAAGTTCTCAGGGTGTGGCACCCCCTTGCCTGCCTGCTTGTAATTCTCACAAGCATCCTATTCTAATAAGTAACTTCCTATCTATCACACTGCCTCTCACTGAATTATTTTCTGCACTGAGACATAAAGGACTGTGGTACCAGAGCCCTACAAAGCCCCTGAAATGACACCAAATGGTTTCAACAATAGCCCTGTACTCTTTTTCTTAACATTTCCCTTCAATTTTCCAGTGGTTTTTGTTCAAGTTCCTGCAGCTGCATAGGACACAGAATATTAATAACAGCAGTAAAATGAAAGCTGTGTTTTCCCTGCGTATTTTATAGCTACTCAAAACAATATCCTTAATTTTCTCTGAGATGAGGGAGAAGACTGAGCCCGTGAAATTAAGTAAGTTTAACTGAGCTTCACGGAAATCAAACTCATGACCTTGGCATTATTTTACCGTGCTCTGCCCAGCCGAGCTAATGGGTTCACACAGAAAGCTGAAAAATGAGATTTTAAGACTACTTCTATAAATCTTGCTGCCTCCATTAACAATCACCACCAAGAGTAATCCAAAAATTGTATTTTTGAGGGCTTTTACGTTTCTCCAATAGATTCTAGCTGAAAGTGACAGGCTGATCATATAAATTCTTCTCCTTGCCTGCCTAAGAACCTCTTTAAAATTAAGAGAATTGAAGAAGAAACAACAGCAGATTAAAAATGTCAACAGTTTTTTTAAAACCAAGATCAGATGAAGTAGCAGTTACTGATTGTGCAAAGCAGAAACTGAATAGCTCCAGAAAAAAATACATTTTATAACCCTCCAGTGAAACAGCTGGCTTCCGCCTAATCATCCTAAGTAAACAGAAAAAAGGGGCCCAGAGAAGACAGAGACAATGTAAGAAGAAAATTCTTTTTAAAACTCTAAAACTTTCAAGGAAGTAAGAGATTATGTGACAGTCGATTAAAAAAAAAGACTTCTGTAAAAAAATTAAACAGAAAATGTAAAAGCTATCTAGAAATTAAAAATATAATAGCCAAAATAATAATGTAAATCATTATTTAAGTGTTGTTAAGTGTCATTATGAAGTGTTGGAAGAGAAGGTTAATGAATCCCCTGGAAAACAGAGAAAGAGAAAATAAAAGAGATATAGATGATCAATCCAGTAAGGCTGAAAACCAAGTTGTAGAATTTCTACAAAAAGAGAAAATACAGATGAGTAAATTATCAATGAAATAACACTAGAAAATTCCCCAGACCCAAATGACCGGAGTCTACAAATTGAAAAAGCCCAGATACCTTAAGCAGTGGCTAAAGAAACACTCACACAAAAGTTTGTCATTGTGAAATTTTATAACATCGGAGATGAAGATTCTGAAATCTTCCAGAGAGGAAAAACAGGTAGTATGTAAGAAGCAAGAGAGAATGGCTTCAGAATTCTGTCATCAATAAAAATGCTAGAAGATAATGAAACAATGCTTTCAGAATTGTAAGGAAAAAGTACCATTCAAGGCCATAACATAGACTAAGGATATTTTCATTGATTCAAGGACCCAGATATGTTATTTTCTGTCCATCCTTCTCTGGATTTTACTAAAGATGTACTACAACAAAAGAGAGAGATAGATAAAGATAGAGAAAGACATGCAATCTGGGAAACACTACAGTGCAACATATAAGAAGCAGGCCCAGAGAACAGTCAATACAAATTGAAAAAAGACAGAGGTATCTAGGAATATGGAGATATGTTTATACACAAAGAAACAGTTAATATGGATTTTTTTAAAAAAGTAATTGTTTCAGAGGCAGTCATTGAGAGATAATTTGAAGGAGTGGGGCAAGAAACTCCTGTTTGTTTTTATAACTTATTAGGTGCTATTTGATTAAAAAAAAAAAATATGTGCATGTAGCAAATACTTTGATTAAAATGTTAATTAAGTAATTGATAAAAGGTTAAATAAAACAATTTTCTCTTATAAAATATCTAAGTACTATAAATAAAAGCTGAACACAAAAGGATCACTGGTCCTAAATAAAAATATGCCAAACAAATTCGCACTTGCTCTTTTGGCACCTTGACAATCAATTTGCTATAAAAGGTAAGGATGACTGAGCCAATGAAATTCAAGTTAATGCATTGTGCCTGAATGACATGAGCTTATAATGGACTTAGACATGAGCTTATAATGGACTTAGAGAATGCACTAATGGTGATTTTGCATGGCTTCTGATTTAACCTAGCATTATATCCATAGGAAGTTTAAAATAGTCTTTATTATGCAATTATGGCTATTTTAAATGATTGTATTGCTGGGCAAATGACATATTTATTCATTTTGTCATATTAAGATCTAGGGTTCTTTTCAAATTTTTAATTTATTTTTGGCTGTGCTGGGTCTTCAATGCCGGGCACAGGCTTTCTTTTTGCAGGGATCTGGGTCTACTCTTCATTATGGTGCACAGGCATCTTGTTGCAGTGGCTTCTCTTGGTGCAGAGCTCCAGCTCTAGGCACTTGGGCTTCAGTAGTTGTGGCACATGGGCTTAGTTGCCCCATGGCACATGGAATCTTCCTGGAGAAAGGATTGAACCCACGTCCCCTGCATTGGCGGGTGGATTCCCAACCAATGGACCACCAGGGAAGTCCTAGGGTTCTTTTAAATGGAGCAAATGCAAGGTATACTTGACTAACTCCCTTGCCTTAGCTTTGGTATTAAACTTCAACAATTCTTAAGGGTTTCTTTTCACACCCTCCCCCCAAATTAGAACTGCCATTTTCTTTCTCCCTCTAACTTTAGTGAATTGAGCTTTAGTAGCTCCTTTGACTATAGTTTGTAAAACAAAGCACATGATACTTGCTAGTTAAGTGATGAGTATTTAGGGTCTTGATTATAGTATTCAATCTACCTCTGTTTGTACAGGAATTTTCTTTGCTAAAACAGCTAGAATAAAGGTGGGTTTCCAATAAAGGAAGGCTTCCAATAAAGGGTTTCCCTGGTGGATTAGCCAATAAAGAATCTGCCTGCAATGTGAGAGACCTGGGTTTGATCCCTGGGGAAGATTGCCTGGAGAAGGGAAAGGCAACCCAGTCCAGTATTCTTGCCTGAAAAATTCCATGAAGAGAGGAGCCTGGCAAGCTACAGTGCAAGAGATTGCAAGGAGTCAGACACCACTGAGTGACTAACACTTTTCAGTTTCCAATAAAGGAAAGCATTTGTTAATATCTATCTTTGATTGTTCGGTGAGTCAACTTAGGAAGGCAAGAGTCCATTTTCTTTTCAATCTTTTCCATTATAAATTCTATTTTTGTTTTTAATATAAAGAGCAGCCTACATAACAATAATAAAGATTTCATCCTCATCAGCAAAACAGGCCTTGGCCTGCTAAGAACCTGAAGGAGAGACCCTCCAGGGAAACCTCAGTGGGAGGCAAAGTGTTGATGAGTCAGCTGGTGGTACACTTTTTCTGCCTTGATACTAAATCAGAGCTTCAGTTAATGAGTAGGATTGCTTTGTTGCTGAAACACTTGTTTTGGGAATGACCATAGATAGGTCTGAGGGTGTAGATATTAACAGACTCTAACTAAAAAATAACTCCTTTTTTTTTTTTTTTTTGGCACTGTTTGTTTCAAAATGTGAAGTGCTACTTATGGAAACCTAGACAAGTTGTTATTTGCATAATTATTCTCTCACTGAAACTCCATTGGTGGTTATAGTTAAATTAAAAAATGATACTGCCTTTCTTGCTCTAAACTGTTTGACTGGGCTGTTTACATAGTAAGCTGTGCCAAGCCTAATCTTCCTCCCAAAGTCTGTGTTTTGCTGATCCTTCAGGTGATTCATCTACTATATACACATGACAGTTATAGTTCACAAGGTTGTTGTTAAAATTAATTAATGTTTGCTCTGTTTTATGATCCTAAGATGAAAGGCATTAAGGAAATGCAGTGTGTCTACATAAAATAATAAGATCAGTACACATTGTAAAGAATGTTAGGATCTTTCTGAATGAAAGCTGAAGTATTAACTTCAGGTTATTTTTTATTAGTGTTTGTAGAAAAACCAAACAGCATTTGGAGGAATATAATGAAACTCAGTCAACAAAGGTCCGTCTAGTCAAGGCTATGGTTTTTCCAGTGGTCATGTATGGATGTGAGAGTTGGACTATAAAGAAAGCTGAGTGCAGAAGAATTGATACTTTTGAACTGTGGTGTTGGAGAAGACTCTTCAGAGTCCCTTGGACTGCAAGGAGATCCAACCAGTCCATTCTAAAGGAGATCAGTCCTGGGTGTTCATTGGGAGAACTGATGTTGAAGCTGAAACTCCAGTACTTTGGCCACCTGATGCAAAGAGCTGACTCATTTGAAAAGACCCTGATGTTGGGAAAGATTGAGGGCAGGAGGAGAAGGGGATGACAGAGGATGAGATGGTTGGATGGCATCACCAACTCAATGGATATGGGTTTGGGTAGTAGACTCTGGCAGTTGGTGATGGACAGGGAGGCCTGGCATACTGCAGTGCATGGGGTCGCAAAGAGTTGGACATGACGGAGCGACTGAACTGAATGAAACTTGAGAAGTTTTCAGGTAAACATGTAACTGACAAAAGTAGATGTAATTCTGTTGTAGACTAAGGAAATACAGACTGATGATACCTAAATATCAAAAAGAATGAAAGAAACAAAGAAAGGAAAGGGAGGAAAAACCCACATACTCAATGTTCAAAGAAGGCAGACTGAAAATAAGAACGATTCTTGAGTCTCAAGATTCTTTTCCCATTGAGATAAACAACTCTAAACTGGCCCCAAAAGAGTTTATCAAAAATGTTTGATCTTATTTTACTCTGCATAGTTTTACACGCAGTTGATGGAAGCCTTTTCAAAGAAAGAAAGGAGGGTGGAAACACTGGGTAAGCATAAACATCAGTGAACAGAGGAGACCCCCCTGAGAGTTATGTTTGAACCCATCCTTTATTTCCCTCCTCTTGATAATGAAGGCCTAATAATATTTCCTTTCAAATATCACTTCCTCCTGCCATTCACACCTGCCTCACCCCAGCTGGATCCCTCAGCATCTCAGATCTGGATTGCCACAGTAGTTACCTGGCTGGCATCCCTGAACACTCTCACTCTGTATACCAAATTTATCCTGTCTAAACCCGCTTCCTGCCTTTGAAGGCCTGTTACCATCAGGCCCCCTCTTCTTACCCTGTATAACTCTCTGTTCAGCTGCATTGTTCTCCTTGGAGGTTATTCCCTCCTTCATAATCTTTAAACCATTGAAAGGCACTATCCTTCGCCTCCACCATCTAAATTAAAACCATTCTCAAGGTTTCTGATCAGTTTTAAAGCTTTCTCTAACTATGCCAGCTCTCAACAATATTTCTCTTTTCTGATATTTTTGACATCTAGGCACCTAGAGTTTGTGCCACAATCTTTTTTTTAATGCAGTTTCATTTATTTTTGGTTGTGCAGGGTCTTCCTTGCTGCTTGGGCTTTTCTCTAGTTGAGGCGATCAGGGGTTACTCTCTAGTTGTGATGCGCAGGCTTCTCATTGCAGTGGCTTCTCTTGTTGCAAAGCATGGGCTTCATTGCAGAGCACGGGCTCTAGGGCGTGGGGGCTTCAGTGGTTTTGAACACGCAGGCTCTAGAGTGTGGGCTCAATAGTTGTGGCCAACGGGTTTAGTTGTGCCAGAGCATGTGGGATCTTCCTGGAACAGGGATCGAACCTGTTGTTCTTATGTACACAATGAGACTGTCATCTCCTTGAGGACAAAGACTGGGGTTTTTAAAATAAATTTCTAAATTAATAAATTAGTTGATTGATTTTTGGCTGCACTGGGTCTTGGTAGCTGCACATGGGCTTTCTCTAGTTGCAGTGTTGCCGGCTTCTCATAGAGGTAGCTTCTCTTGTTGTGAAGCATGGGCTCTAGTTGCCCAAGGGCATTTGGAATCTTCCTGGACCAGGGATCAAACCCATGCCCCCTGCAATGGTAGGCAGATTCATAGCCACTGGACCACCAGGGAAGTCTGGAAAAGACTGTTCTTGATATACATTTGGCATGTCACAGAGTGAAACACTTAACAAGGAACAAAGTAAACATTTGTCTGATTGGCTGATCCTAACTGTGGTCTACTGTTGTCTCTCTTTGAAAATAGGATTGTGGGGTGGGGGCAGGTTCATATGATATTTCATCCTAATATTGGGGGTAGAGCCCTCTGGTTCCTGGCTTTAGGAGGGAAAACTCTCATTTTAGAGTTTATATCTTGTTCCTCTGTTTTTTTGTGCCCCTAGTCCTTCTCGGTCACAAAAACTGAATTTACCAAGAGAGGCAAATTCAGCAAATGTTCTCAAGGAGAAAACTCAGAGCTCCTTGTAAAACTCAGAGCTCCTGACTTTATTCAGAACTTGACCTGAATATTCCTAACTTCCTTGCCAGCTTCTCTCTATATATATTATATTATATATATTATATATATATATAATATTATATATATATTTAAGATCTTTTAAGAAATTATTTATTTTTGGTTTATATATATATTATATATATATTTAAGATCTTTTAAGAAATTATTTATTTTTGGTTTATATATATATTATATATATATTTAAGATCTTTTAAGAAATTATTTATTTTTGGTTTATATATATATTATATATATATTTAAGATCTTTTAAGAAATTATTTATTTTTGGTTTATATATTATATATATATTTAAGATCTTTTAAGAAATTATTTATTTTGGGTTTATATATATTATATATATATTTAAGATCTTTTAAGAAATTATTTATTTTGGGTTTATATATATTATATATATATTTAAGATCTTTTAAGAAATTATTTATTTTTGGTTATGCTGGGTCTTCATTGCTATGTGTGGGCTTTCTTTACTCGTGAAGAGTAGAGGCTACTCTTCGTTACAAAGCACAGGCTTCTCATGGTGACTTCTCTTGTCAGGTGGTTGCAGCACTCAGGCTTAGCAGTTGCGGCTCACAGGCTCTAGAGTAGTTGCAGGCTTTAGTTGCCATGGCACATGGAGTCTTCTGTATTGAACCCATGTCCCCTCCCCTGCACTGGCAGGCAAATTCTTATCCACTATACCACCAGGGAACCCTACAAGATAATTTTTAAGAAAATATTTCAACCAACATTTTTTGTTGCTTTCAACAGGAGGGTCTAAGTCACTGATATTATTTTTCTTTGTTTATGTTATTCAAAAGGATCATATTGTATCAATACATGGTTTTATAACCTGCTTTTTAATATTCACCATGTATAAAGAACATATTTTAAGGAATATATGTCTGCAATCATCTATTGTTTTTTCATTCAACAAATATTTCCTGAAGACCTGATATCTTTGAGACATTTTTAGCCCCTAACGATACAACAATGGATAATATACAGTTCCTATATGTATGAAACTTAAATTCTAGGGGAGCGGAAATATCAACCTATTCAGTTCAGTTCAGGGGCTCAGTTGTGTCCAACTCTGTGACCCCATGAACCACAGCACGCCAGGCCTTCCTGTCCATCACCAACTCCTGGAGTTCACCCAAACCCACGTCCGTTGAGTCGGTGATGCCATCCAACCATCTCATCCTCTGTCATCCCCTTCTCCTCCTGCCCTCAGTTTTCCCAGCATCAGGGTCTTTTCAAACGAGTCAGTTCTTCACATCAGGTGGCCAAAGTACTGGAGTTTCAGCTTTAGCATCAGTCCTCCCAATGAACACCCAGGACTGATCTCCTTTAGAATGGACTGGTTGGATCTCCTTGCAGTCCAAGGGACTCTCAAGAGTCTTCTCCAACACCACAGTTCAAAAGCATCAATTCTTCTGCACTCAGCTTTCTTTATAGTCCAACTCTCACATCCATACATGACTACTGGAAAAACCATAGCCTTGACTAGATGGACCTTTGTGGACAAAGTAATGTCTCTGCTTTTCAATATGCTGTTGGTTGGTTATAACTTTCCTTCCAAGGAGTAAGTGTCTTTTAATTTCATGGCTGCAATCACCATCCACAGTGATTTTGGAGCCCAGAAAAATAAAGTCAGGCACTGTTTCCACTGTTTCCCCATCTATTTGCCATGAAGTGATGGGACCAGATGTCATGATTTAGTTTTCTGAATGTTCAGCTTTAAGCCAACTTTCCTCTTTCACTTTCATCAAGAGACTCATTAGTTCTTCACTTTCTGCCATAAGGGTGGTGTCACCTGCATATCTGAGGTTATTGATTATAACACAGTAAACTATATAATTGGGCTTCCCAGTTGGCGCTAGTGGTAAAGAACCCATCTGCTGATGCAGGAGTTGTAACAGATATGGGTTCAATCCCTGGGTCAGGAAAATCCCCTTTAAGAGGGCATGGCAACCCACTCCAGTATTCTTGCCTAGAGAATCCCATGGACAGAGAAGCCTGGTGGGCTATGGTCCATAGGGTCAAAAAGAATTGAAAACCACTGAAGTGACTTAGCAAACAACACAAGCTATATAATTACAAACTTTCTTATGAAGAAAAAATAGAGGGTATTATGAGAGAGGTCCTCAGTTTAGACTGAGAAGTCAGGGAAGGCCATTCTGAACAAGAAACATTAGAGACTAAAAGATAAATAAGAATTAGCCAGGTGAAGAGGGAAGGGAAGAACTTCCAGGCAGAAGGGAGAGCATGTATGAACTCCCTGAGACAAGAGGGAGTGTGTCATGTTTTGAAGATGAAATCAAGCAGAGAACTTATAGTAGAGATCCAAGGGGGAGAGAGTGAGACACAAGCTGGAGAAATACACTGGGGCCAGATCATACATGGTCTTCTATGCTCTATTAGTCAGCTCTGGCTGCTACAAAAGACTGGGTGGCCTAAGCAACAGAAATTTATTGTCTCAGAGTTATTCAGGGTGAAAGTCCAAGATCAAGGTGCTAGCTAGCATGGGCAGGATCTGGTGTGAGTTCTCTTACTGGCTTGCAGACAGTGGCCTTCTGGCTGTGGCCTCATGTGGTGGGGAGAGAGCTCTGGTAGCCTTTCCTCTTTTCATAAACAGCATTGGTGCAATCAGACCAGGTGTATGTTAGTCACTCAGTCATCCCTGACTCTTTGCAACACCATGGGGTATAGCCCACCGGGCTCCTCCATCCATTGGATTTTCCAGACAACAATACTTGCCATTTCCTTCTCTAGGGGATCCTCCTACCCAGGGATTGAACCCAAGTCTCCTGCATTGCAGGCAAACTCTTTACCATGTGAGCTGCCAGGGAAGCCCTATCAGATCAAGGCTCCACTCTTCATCTCAATTACCTCCTTAAAGATGCTACTACCAATACAATCCATGGGAGGTTAGAGCTTCAACATATGAATTTGGGGAGGGGACACAATTCAGCCTGTAGCATATGCCATGGATTTCAAATTCATTTTAAGTGTGATAAGAAGCCATTGAAGAGTTTCATGCCAGGAAGTCACATGATCAGTTTATGTCTTGAAAGAATTGGTGTGATTCTTCATAGACAGAAGAGGAGAGATCAGTTACGAGACTAAACAGCCAAGATAAAATAAGGTAGCTGGAGCCTCTTTGGTGTCAGTGATGAGCAGAGAGAATTCAATGCATTCTAGGACAAATTTAGGAATAAGCATTGTCACCATTTAGTGATTATCTGGATGTAAGCAAGACCTGAGTGTCTAGATTTATGGCATGGGCCATCCATGACTGGATGGTGGCATAATTTACTGAGGTTCACTTCAGTTCAGTTGCTCAGTCTTGTCCAACTCTTGTGACCCCATGGACTGCAGCAGGCCAGGCTTCCCTGTCCATCACCAACTCCTGGAGCTTACTCAAACTCATGTCCATCACGCTGGGGATGCTATCCAACCATCTCACCCTCTGTTGTCCCCTTCTCCTCCTGCCTTCAACCTTTCCCAGCATTAGGGTCTTTTCCAACAAGTCGGTTCTTCTCATAAGGTGGCCAAAGGATTGGAGTTTCAGCTTCAGCATCACTCCTTCCAATGAACATTCAGGATTGATTTCCTTTAGGAAGGACTGATTGGATCTCTTTGCAGTCCAAGGGACTCTCAATTCTCCAACACCACAGTTCAAAAACATTAATTGTTTGGCACTCAGCTTTCTTTATTTCTTTATGTCCAACTCTCACATCCATACATGACTACTGGAAAAACCATAGCTTTGACTAGATGGACCTTTGTTGGCAAAGTAACGTCTCTGCTTTTGAATATGCTGCCTAGGTTGGTCATAACTTTCCTTCCAAGGAGTAAGTGTCTTTTCATTTCATGGCTGCAATCACCATCTGCAAGGATTTAGGAGCCCCAAAAAATAAAGTCTGTCACTGTTTCCAATGCTTCTGCATCTATTTGTCATGAAGTGATGGGACTGGATGCCATGATCTTAGTTTTCTGAATGTTGAGTTAAGCCAGCTTTTTCACTCTCCTTTTTCACTTTCATCAAGAGGCTCTTTAGTTCTTCTTTGCTTTCTGCCATAAGGGTGGTGTCATCAGCATATCTGAGGTTATTGATATTTCTCCTGGCAATACTGATTCCAGCTTGTACTTCACCCAGCCTGGCATTTCGCATGATGAACCCTGCATATAAGTTAAATAAGCAGGGTGATGATATACAGCCTTGATATACTCCTTTCCTGATTTGGAACCAGTCTGTTGTTCCATGTCCAGTGCTTCATGACCTGCATACAGATGTCTCAGGAGGCAGGTCAGGTGGTCTGGTATTCCCATCTCTTGAAGATTTTCCACAGTTTGTTGTGATCCACAGAGTCAAAGGCTTTGGCATAATCAATAAAGCAGAAGTAGATATTTTTCTGGAACTCTTGCTTTTTTGATGATCCAATGGAGGTTGGCAATTTCATCTCTGGTTCCTCTGTTTTTTCTAAATCCAGCTTGAACATCTGGAAGCTCATGGTTCACGTACTGTTGAAGCTTGGCTTGGAGAATTAAATGTGCATTAATTTTTTTAAACACCATCCTTGTAGAGAAGGGGGACAAAAAGAAGCAAATGTAGAAAAATATGGGAAACCTATTGAAAATATGTCCATTTCCCCAGTACCCCTCTACTGCCCCATCCTGCAACACAAAATTACTGCAGCTCATGTTTTCATCAAAATTCTGCTATAACTTAAAAATCAATATGGCTGGAGGTCTCCTGGTCCCTACATGGAAGTGTAGTTTTTATAGATATTAAACAAAAATCTCTAAATTAAATTTGGCTTTATATATTCTTTTAAAATATAGAAGCCACAGGCCCCAGGCAGCCACCCTCCTAAGCCTCGAGTGTTGGTAATGTGACAGTCTACTTTTGGTTCAAGTTTTAACAAAAATAAAACTCTAGTTCCATGGTTAATTGCACTTTGTAATTTAGAGGAGCATTCTTCAATATAAATGTACAACAACCCAGAGCAGCTTAAACTATGGGGTTTAAGCATTCTTTGGCATTGCCTTTCCTTGGGATTGTAATGAAAACTGAACTTTTCCAGTCCTGTGGCCACTATGAAACTATGAGCCATGCAGGTGGAGTGTTCTGACAAAATATGGTTCACTGGCGAAGAGAATGGTACAGCACTTGAGTATTCTTGCCTTGAGAACCCCATGAACAGTATGAAAAGGCAAAAAATAGGACACTGAAAGATGAACTCCCCAGGTCGATAGGTGCCCAATATGCTACTGGAGATCAGTGGAGAAATAACTCCGGAAAGAATGAAGAGACAGAGCCAAAGTCAAAACAACACCCAGTTGTGTATGTGACTGGTGAGGGAAGTAAAGTTCGATGCTGTAAAGAGCAATATTGCATAGGAACCTGGAATGTTACATCCATGAATCAAGGCAAATTAGAAGTGGTCAAACAGGAGATGGCAAGAGTGAACATCGACATTTTAGGAATCATTGAACTAAAATGGTATGACCTAAATCAAATCCCTTACATTTATACAGTGGAAGTGAGAAATAGATTCAAGGGATTAGATCTGATAGAGTGCCTGAAGAAGGAAATGGCAACCCATTCCAGTGGACAACCTATGGACAGAGGTTCGTGACATTGTACAGAAGGTAGGGATCAAGACCATCCCCAAGAAAAAGAAATGCAAAAAGGCAAAATGGTTGTCTGAAGAGGTCTTATAAATAGCTGTGAAAAGAAGAGAAGTGAAACATGAAGGAGAAAAGTAAAGATACACCCATTTGAATGCAGAGTTCCAAAAAATAACAAGGAGAGATAAGAAAGCCTTCTTCAGTGATCAATGCAAAGAAATAGAGAAAAACAATAGAATGGGAAAGACTAGAGATCTCTTCAAGGAAATTAGAGATACCAAGGGAACATTTCATGCAAAGATGGGCACAATAAAGGACAGAAATGGTATGGACCTAACAGAAGCAGAAGATAATTAAGAAGAGGTGGCAAGAATACACAGAACTATACAAAAAAGATCTTCATGACCCAGATAATCATGATGGTGTGATTACTCATCTAGAGCCAGACATCCTGGATTGTGAAGTCAAGTGGACCTTAGGAAACATCACTACAAACAAAGCTAGTGGAGGTAATGGAATTCCAGTTGAGCTATTTCAAATCCTAAAAGATGATGCTGTGAAAGTGCAGCACTCAATTTACTGAGATGAGAAACACTAAAAGTGCAGGTTTAGACCAAGAAGAAGATAAATGTAAGTCTATTTTGAAATGCTGAATTTGAGATGTCTATGGAGAAGGCAATGGCACCCCACTCCAATACTCTTGCCTGGAAAATCCCATGGATGGAGGAGCCTGGTAGGCTGCAGTCTATGGGGTCGCGAAGAGTCGGACACGACTGAGTAACTTCACTTTCACTTTTCACTTTCATGCATTGGAGAAGGAAATGGCAACCCACTCCAGTGTTCTTGCCTGGAGAATCCCACGGACGGGGGAGCCTGGTGGGCTGCCGTCTATGGGGTCGTACAGAGTGGGACATGACTGAAGCGACTTAGCAGCAGCAGCAACCAGACATCTAAGTGAGGTGTCAGGTAAGAAATATATGGATCAGAAGCTCAGCAGATAGATCTAGGATAATGATACAAGGATGAGGGCATCATCAGTTGGTACTTAAGTCATAGGAGTAGGTAAGATTAGACAGGAAGAGAGAACAGAATAAAGAAAAAAGGGGGGCCTAAAACTAAGCTTTGAAGAACATAATTTCCTCATCAACACTTTATGATGAAAAACTTTAAACATAAAGAGTTACACTGTGAGCATCCATATACCCACCACCACCATTCTATAACTGGCTTTTCACTATATTTGCTTTTTCCCATTTCTATTTATTTGTCTAGTCTTCTATCCATCTAACAAGGTACCTTATTTTTGATGCATTTCAAACTAAGCTGCAGATATTAGTACATTTCACCCCTAAAAGCATGCACATCAACCAGAGTTCAGTATTTATCTATCAGTTCAGTTCAGTTCAGTTCAGTCGCTCAGTCATGTCCGACTCTTTGCGACCCCATGATTGCAGCACTGACTTTTCCCAATCCTGTGGCCACTGCTGAGTTTTCCAAATTTGCTGGCATATTGAGTGCAGCACTCTACAGCATCATCTTCCAGGAGTTGAAATAGCTCAACTGTAATTCCATCACCTCCACTAGCTTTGTTCGTAGTGATGCTTTCTAAGGCCCACTTGACTTCACATTCCAAGATGTCTGGCTCTTAGGTGAGTGATCACACCATCATGATTATCTTGGTCGTGAAGATCTTTTTTGTACAGTTCTTCTGTGTATTCTTGCCACCTCTTCTTAATATCTTCTGCTTCTGTTAAGTCCATACCATTTCTGTCCTTTATTGAGCCTATCTTTGCATGAAATGTTCCCTTGGTATCTCTAATTTCCTTGAAGAGATCTCTAGTCTTTCCCTTTCTGTTGTTTTCCTCTATTTCTTTGCATTGATCGCTGAGGAAGGCTTTCTTGTCTCTCCTTGCTATATTTTGGAACTCTATATTCAGATGCTTATATCTTTCCTTTTCTCCTTTGCTTTTTGCTTCTCTTCTTTTCACAGCTATTTGTAAGGCCTCCCCAGACAACCATTTTTCTTTTTTGCATTTTTTTTCCCATGGGGATGGTCTTGATCCTTTTCTCCTGTACAATGTCATGAATGTCCATAGTTCATCAGGCACTTGATCTATCAGATCTAGTCCCTTAAATCTATTTCTCACTTCCACTGTATAATCATAAGGGATTTGATTTAGGTCATACCTGAATGGTCTAGTGGTTTTCCCTACTTTCTTCAATTTAAGTCTGAATTTGGCAATAAGGACTTCATGATCTGAGCCACAGTCAGCTCCTGGTCTTGTTTTTGTTGACTGTATAGAGCTTCTCCATCTTTGGCTGCAAAGAATATAATTAATCTGATTTCAGTGTTGACCATCTGGTGATGTCCATGTGTAGAGTCTTCTCTTGTGTTGTTGGAAGAGGGTGTTTGCTATGACCAGTGCATTTTCTTGGCAAAACTCTATTAGCCTTGCCCTGCTTCATTCCGTATTCCAAGGCCAAATTTGCCTGTTACTTCAGGTGTTTCTTGACTTCCTACTTTTGCATTCCAGTCCCCTATAGAGAAAAGGACATCTTTTTTGGGTGTTAGTTCTAAAAGGTCTTGTAGGTCTTCATAGAACCGTTCAACTTCAGCTTCTCCAGAGTTACTGGTTGGGGCATAGACTTGGATTACTGTAATATTGAATGGTTTGCCTTGGAAACGAACAGAGATCATTCTGTCGTTTTTGAGATTGCATCCAAGTACTGCATTTTGGACTCTTTTGTTGACCATAATGGCTATTCCATTTCTTCTAAGGGATTCTTGCCCGCAGTAGTAGATATAATGGTCATCTGAGTTAAATTCACCCATTCCAGTCCATTTTAGTTCGCTGATTCCTAGAATGTTGACATTCACTCTTGCCATCTCCTGTTTGACCACTTCCAATTTGCCTTGATTCATGGACCTGACATTCCAGGTTCCTATGCAATATTGCTCTTTACAGCATCGGACCTTGCTTCTGTCGCCAGTCACATCCACAACTGGGTATTGGTTTTGCTTTGGCCCCATCCCTCCATTCTTTCTGGAGTTATTTCTCCACTGATCTCCAGTAGCATATTGGGCACCTACCGACCTGGGGAGTTCCTCTTTCAGTATCCTATCATTTTGCCTTTTCATACTGTTCATGGGGTTCTCAAGGCAAGAATACTGAAGTGGTTTGCCATTCCCTTCTCCCGTGGACCACATTTTGTCAGACCTCTCCACCATGACCCGCCCATCTTGGGTGGCCCCACATGGCATGGCTTAGTTTCATTGAGTTAGAGAAGGCTGTGGTCCCTGTGACTAGATTGATTAGTTTTCTGTGATTATGGTTTCAGTGTGTCTGCCCTCTGATGCCCTCTCACAACATCTACCGTCTTACTTGGGTTTCTCTTACCTTGGACGTGGGGTATCTCTTCATGGCTACGCCAGCAAAGTGCAGCCACTGCTCCTTACCTTGGACAAGGGGTATCTCCTCACTGCCGCCCCTCCTGACCTTGAACGTGGAGTAGCTCCTCTCGGCCCTCCTGCGCCCGTGCAGCCACTGATCCTTGGACGTAGGGTAGCTCCTCTCAGCCGCTGCCCCTGACCTTGGGCGAGGGGTAGCTCCTCTTGGCCTATGGGACTTTTTAAATTGAAATTTATATATAATGAAAATGTTCCATTTGATGAATTTTAACAAATGTATAATTGCCTGTTTAATGCAAATTCCTATCAATATATACACATCATGACGACCCCAGAAAATTCCCTCAAGTCCCTTTCAGTCAGTCTCTACCCCCTCTCCCACAGCTGCTGCTACTGCTGCTGCTAAGTCGCTTTAGTCGTGTCTGACTCTGTGTGACCCCATAGACAGCAGCCCACCAGGCTCCCCCGTCCCTGGGATTCTCCAGGCAAGAACAATGGAGTGGGTTGCCTTTTCCTTCTCCAACGCATGAAAGTGAAAAGTGAAAGTGAAGTTGCTCAGTCGTGTCCGACTCTTCGCGGCCCCACGGACTGCAGCCCACCAGGCTCCTCTATCCATGGGACTTTCCAGACAAGAGTACTGGAGTGGGTTGCCATTGCCTTCTCCCACAGAGGCAACCATATTTTTGATATTTTTCCACCAAAGATTGCCTGTTCTAGAATTTCATATAAATGGAATCATATAGTATATAGTGGTCATGTACGGATGTGAAAGTTGGACTGTGAAGAAAGCTGAGTGCTGAAGAATTGATGCTTTTGAACAGTGGTGTTGGAGAAGACTCTTGAGAGTCCGTTGGACTGCAAGGAGATCCAACCAGTCCATTCTTTTTTTTTTTCAACCAGTCCATTCTGAAGGAGATCAGTCCTGGGTATTCTTTGGAAGGACTGATGCTAAAGCTGAAACTCCAGTACTTTGGCCACCTCATGCGAAGAGTTGACTCATTGGAAAAGACTCTGATGCTGGGAGGGACTGGGGGCAGGAGGAGAAGGCGACAACAGAGGATGAGATGGCTGGATGGCATCACTGACTCGATGGACGTGAGTCTGAGTGAACTCTGGGAGTTGGTGATGGACAGGGAGGCCTGGCGTGCTGAGATTCATGGGGTTGCAAAGAGTCGGACACGACTGAGCGACTGAACTGAACTGAACTGAACTCTTTCTTATATGTAAGGCTTCTTTTATTCAGCAAGATGTTTTTGAGACTCATTCATGTCATTGCAAGTATAATTAGCTTGTTCCTTTTTCTTGATGAGAATTACTATATTGCATGAGAAAATCCCATGGACGGAGGAGCCTGGTGGGCTGCAGTCCATGGGGTCGCTACAAGTTGGACGCAACTGAGCAACTTCACTTTCACTTTTCACTTTTACGCAATGGAGAAGGAAATGGCAAGCCACTCCAGTGTTCTTGCCTGGAGAATCCCAGGGACGGCAGAGCCTGGTGGGCTGCTGTCTATGGGGTCGCACAGAGTCGGACACAACCGAAGCGACTTAGCAGCAGCAGCAGCATGGTGACACCATTGTTTAGATTTTCTTCTATTGATGGACACTAAAACGCTGTTTCTCATGTGAGGTCATCATAAGTGAAGCTGCTATGAACATTTATGTATAAATCTTTGTGTAGATATGTTTTCACTTCTCTTGAGTAAATATCTAGAAGTGGAATTGCTGATAAGGTCAGAAAGTTGATAGATGGTTTGTTTTGTTTGGGGTTTATGTGTGAGTGTGTGACAGAATATTTTACACGTTAGCATCATAGCAAGACAATCCATCCCAGGCATCATCCTGATCTGAATCCCCACCCACAATGTTTACACAAATACTCTTCCATGATCATTTGTGTTAGATACATATAAATACAGAAAACCCATTCTGCGTATCAATCTCATCTGAGAAGCAAAATGATGTTTATAGGCATATATAAGAAAGTGAAAATGAAGTTGCTCAATCGTGTCTGACTCTTTGCAACCCCATGGATGGTAGCCCACCAGGCTCCTCTATCCATGGAGTTTTCCAGGCAAGAGTACTGGAATGGGTTGCCATTTCCTTCTCCAGGGATAGGCATATATAACAGGTTATCAAATATTTGCTGTGATTCCTTGTGATAAAGTCAATGCAAATTAATTTTGTTCTGTGACTTTTATATCATCAGTTGAGAACATCTGATGCTAGGTTAGATGTTGCAGAAACAAAGTTACAAATCTCTGCAGAAAAGAACCACAAATGAACACTTCAATTATGAGAGTGGAAATACCTTTGCACAAAATTTTTAAAATAATTCTTTTTCCATGTAATTTTAGCAAAGAGGGTTTTGCCCCAGATGAAATGCTTGATTAGAAAGAATGCCTGTTAGCAAAAGGAATTCGAGAAAAAATAAAAAGCACTTTGCATTTGTCATAATTTTTAGCTAAGAGATATTTACATGGAGACTTTTCCCTTGAGAAATCTGTGCAATATTAGTTTTTAATGTAGACACTAAACATTCTTGGCAGAATAAGGAAAACAATCACATCAAAAGCTTGAGAGGACTGCTTATTATTTGAGTATAATCAATGAACTGAGTAACAGAAGGAAACATATAATTTAGGATATCTCCACTTCAGTTTAAGTGAAATGGATACAGATGTTAAGTTTTGAGATTGTTATGACTAGGATCATGAAATCAGGGCCCAAAGAAAGAAAAAACATGGTAATTCCTTTAAAGTGAGTAAATGTCAACTATATGAAAAATGGGAAAACGGCTTATTTCTGTGGACCCTTGATTGCTGTACCTTTTCCCTTGTATGTTAAACTATTTTGGTGGTTAACATCAGCAGAGAGGGAACTTTCTGGAAGAACCCTGAGTGGCTTATACTTTTAATAGTAAGGTAGGGAACTGAAGGAAGCTAGATGGCCAGAACCTGGGCTAAGGTCAGTCCAGAAATGGCCTGGTAAGGGTACTGTTGACCTGACCAGTGGAGGCTGGACCCCATCTCAGGATTGTTGCCACTGTTTTTTCGGACTCTGGGTATGAAAGGTGTGAGTGGGATGAATTCTACTTACTTCTGTGTAACTCAGTTTAGACTGAAAGTTCCAAGTAACAGCATCCAGCCTACCAGGTTTAGATCACTTTCTCTCACTCTAGGATGCTGTGGGGTAGAGGGGGAGGAGGTGGTGGGTGGAGGGCTGAAGGCAAATATCTGGATTTTCTGCCTGTAGTGGGAAGAAAGATCCTGCCACCCACAAATATTCCCAATTGGAAAATTCCCTAACAGTATAAGAAGGGAAGGGTAAGATGATGAGCAGTCAAAAAATTATAAATATCCATTATATACATCTATCTTTCAGGGGTATGAGGCAATATAAGAGAATCATGCTCTGCCCAACAGCTACTATACATCATTTCTACAGCTGTAGGCAATAGATTAGGGGCTTCCCAGGCAGCTCAGTGGTAAAAAAGAATCTGTCTGCCAATGCAGGAGGTGCAGGAGATGTGGGTTCTGTCCCTGGGTTGGGAAGATTCCCCTGGAGGATGAAATAGTAACCCACTCCAGTATTCTTGCCTGGAGAATCCCATGAACAGAGGAGCCTGGTGGGCCCTAGTCCATAGGGTTGCAAAGAGTCAGACATAACTGAGCATACATGAGGTGGTAGCTTACTAAGTCACCAATTATTGATATAAACATATCCATATATACATGTATACACAAGCACACAAATTGATCCACTGAAGTTTTTTCTTTTTTTCCTAAGTTTACTGTTCCTATTGAGAAAAGGAAACTTCTTTCTTTTTTCCAGGTCAAATAAAGGGTACGGTCACAGGTGTCATTAAACACCTAACCTCAGAAAATAAATTTGAAAATAATATATTTTGATGAAATGGCATTGTGAGAAGGCAATTCAGCCATGTAAAGTCATGAAGTTCTGTTTAAGGGACTCCTTTTAAAAGATGCTCCTTTATATAGCTTACTGATGAGAAGGAAGTTCTAATCAGGGGCATTGTTCTCTTCACATTGGTTCCTGAATGACCCCTTGTGCTCCTTTGATTTTATCTGATATTTACAAATCAAAAGTATTAGGAAAATCTGCCCACCTCTGAACTTAGTTTCCCATTTAGTCTTGTAGAGTCATCTGTTTACATGACAATTACTCATACCGGATTATTTGCAAATAATATGTCTGTGCTGTTGTTATTCTGGATTACTAATTCCTTGAAAAGGCAGGATCTCTGTCTAATTGTGTTTAACATCAAATATTGGTCATTACATGTAAGGAAGATTTTTAAAGCTGCTGTTGTGTATTATAGTAATAAATAGCTTGCCTGGCTACAGCAAATAAAATCTCTCTTCAGGGAAGACAGGTATGACAAACAACAGTGTGGGGGCCAAATCCAGCCCACCAGCATCTCTTTATGTCTGCTTTTGTAAACAAAGTTGTACTGGAATCCAGTCATGGTCATTAGTTTACACATTGTTTAGAGCTGCTTGCATGCTATAATAACAGAGCTGAGTAGTTGTGGCAGAGACCAGATAGCCTGTAAAGCCTAAAATATTTACTATCTGGCCATTTACCAAGAAATTTTGCTGACCAATGATCTATGTCAGTGGCTCTCATCTCAGATCACAGGATGGGATCTTCTGTAATATCCCCAAAAAGAAAAACTCCCTGGTCCCACACCAATACCCCAGATGGAAATCTCTGGAGAGCTGGAGATAACAGTTTTTAAAAGTTCACACAAAATTGAGAATCACCAGTCTAATATAATACACAGTACCTAGTAATTTTGGCTTTCCGGATGGCTCAGTGGTTAAGAATCCGCCTGCCAATACAGGAGACCAGGAGACATGGCTTCAATCCTTGGGTTGGGAAGATTCTCTGGAGAAGGAAATGGCAACCCACTCCAGTATTCTTGCCTGGAAAATCCCATGGACAGAGGAGCCTGGCAGGCTGCAGTCCATGGGGTCACAAAGAGTCAGACACGACTGAGGGACTGAACACACACAAGCACAGTAGAATTTTAATAATTTTCATTCACTGAGTGTCTGCTACTAATAGATGTCAGGCATTGCACTAGATGCTCAACATGTATTTTTCATTTACCTACGTAAAAACCATCTTAGATACATTTTAATTTAATATATTTAATACATTAAATACATTTAATCCTTATTTTATAGCAAAGGAAATACAGCATTCTAAGGTTAACTTGTACAACACAGCCAGTAAGTAATGGGACAAGGGTTTGCACTAGGTCTTTCTACCTCTCCAAGACTGACAACAGAAGAAAAATATACAGGTGGAAAGAGATACTGATTCTTATCCCCTGAGATGTGCATTTTCTCTGGGGGAGCTGTAGTATTTCCTGTTACTAATGCGACACGGACCTCCACAAGAATGCTATGCTATGCTATGCTAAGTCACTTCAGTCGTGTCCGACTCTGTGTGACCCCATAGACGGCAGCCCACCAGGCTCCCCTGTCCCTGGGATTCTCCAGGCAAGAACACTGGAGTGGGTTGCCATTTCCTTCTCCAATGCATGAAAGTGAAAAGAGAAAGTGAAGTCGTTCAGTCGTGTCCGACTCTTAGCGACCCCATGGGCTGCAGCCCACCAGGCTCCTCCATCCATGGGATTTTCCAGGCAAGAGTACTGGAGTGGGGTGCCATTGCCTTCTCCGCCCATGAGAATGGTTGGCCTAAGTATGACTTAGGCCTAGGTATAACTGCTGAACTCTCCCGTTAAAAGAAGGTACCACGTCTGAGAAAACACTGGAACATTCAAATAAGATGTTATTCAAATCTAGAGGAAAACAAAAGGGAAATAAATTTATGGAGTAACATAAGGGTGAAAACTCATCTTCAATGAGGAGTATGCCACAGGGACATCTGGTTCATGACCTGTCTCCCACTGGTAGAGCTCAACTTTAATCCCTAACCTCTTAGAACATCATAGAGAACTCTAAAGACTCACCTAAGCCCAGATCTTAGAAATTAAGGCATGGAGCAAAAGGAAGTTTCCTCTCCATCTTGCTTATAGCACAACTTTCAAATGCTGGTTTCCTGAATGATTTACATATCAATGTCAGACTTTTTTTTAACTGGTTACTTATAACAAGGTAAATCTAATAAGGCCTAAGAAATATTGAACATACATCTTTTGCTAGATGATATAATTTGGTTACAGAATGTATTTAACCTCAATATATCAGAGCAACTAAAGAGCCTCTTGACGAAGGTGAAAGAGGAGAATGAAAAAGCTGGCTTAAAACTCAGCATTCAAAAACTAAGATCACAGCATCTAGTCCCATCAACTCATGGCAAATAGATGTGGAAAAATGGAAAACAGTGACTGGCTTTATTTCCGTAGGTTTCAAAATCACTGTGGATGGTGACTGCAGCCATAAAATTAAAAGACACTTGCTCATTGGAAGAAAAGCTATGACAAACCCAGATGGCATATTAAAAAGCAAAGACATTGCTTTGCCAATAAAGGCCCATCTAGTCAAAGCTATGGTTTTTACAGTAGTTAAGTACAGATGTGAGAGTTGGACCATAAAGAAGGCTGAGTGCTGAAGAACTGATGTTTTTGAACTGTGGTGCTGGAGAAGACTCTTGAGAGTCCCTTGGACAGCAAGAAGATCAAACCAATCAATCCTAAAGGAAATCAACCCTGAATATTCATTGGAATGACTGATGGTGAAGCTCCAATACTTTGGACACCTGATGGGAACTGACTCACTGGAAAAGACCCTGATACTGGGAAAGATTGAGGGCAGGAGGAGAAGGGGTCAAGAGAGGATGAGATGGTTGGATGGCATTATTGACTCAATGGACATGAATTGGAGAAAACTCCAGGAGACAGTGAAGGAGAGGGAAGCCTGGCATCCTGCTCCAGGGGTCACAGAGTCAACTGAGCGACTGAACAACAGCAACAACATCTATAATTACTTATTTAGGCAGAGCTCTAAATGCTGTTCAAATCATTAGCTTGATAAAAATGTTTAATCCAGTCATACTAATCTTGGGTCTATTCAATTTCAAGTATCTGTCTTCTGCTAACTCTCATTGTGCTGTGACTTAGATAATTTTGATAATTTGGTTTTTATAATTCTAGTATCCTATTTACTGTTGCTAATTTATGCCTCCCAAAGCATTGATATTTTATAGTGCAAGGAGTAATTAGAAAAAGAAAAGTAGCTTCAGATTTCACTGGGTAGATTTAAAATTGTACTTTCACTAGGGTGCCTTTTACTTTGCCGGGAGAAATATCAATAACCTCAGATATGCAGGTGACACCACCCTTATGGCAGAAAGTGAAGAGGAACTAAAAAGCCTCTTGTTGAAGGTGAAAGTGGAGAGTGAAAAAGTTGGCTTAAAGCTCAACATTCAGAAAACGAAGATCATGGCATCCAGTCCCATCACTTCATGGGAAATAGATGGGGAAACAGTGGAAACAGTGTCAGATTTTATTTTGGGGGGCTCCAAAATCAGTGCAGATGGTGACTGCAGCCATGAAATTAAAAGACGCTTACTCCTTGGAAGCAAAGTTATGACCAACCTAGACAGCATATTCAAAAGCAGAGACATTACTTTGCCAACAAAGGTCCGTCTAGTCAAGCCTATGGTTTTTCCGGTGGTCATGTATGGATGTGAGAGTTGGACTGTGAAGAAGGCTGAGCACCGAAGAATTGATGCTTTTGAACTGTGGTGTTGGAGAAGACTCTTGAGAGTCCCTTGGACTGCAAGGAGATCCAACCAGTCCATTCTGAAGATCAGCCCTGAGATTTCTTTGGAAGAAATGATGCTAAAGCTGAAACTCCAGTACTTTGGCCACCTCATGCGAAGAGTTGACTCATTGGAAAAGACTCTGATGCTGGGAGGGATTGGGAGCAAGAGGAGAAGGGGACGAGAGAGGATGAGATGGCTGGATGGCATCACTGACTCGACGGACGTGAGTCTGAGTGAACTCCAGGAGTTGGTGATGGACAGGGAGGCCTGGCGTGCTGTGATTCATGGGGTCGCAAAGAGTCGGACACGACTGAGCGACTGATCTGATCTGATCTGATGATAATCTAAAAATGAGCATTTATTATTGTTATGGGCTGAACTGTGTCTATCCATCTCTCTTGCTCCCACCAAAGTCACATGTTATAGCCCTAACTTCGAGTACCTCAGAACATGACTGAATTTGGAGATAGGGCCTTTGGAAAGATAATTAAGGTAAAATAAGGTTATAGAGGTAGGCCTTAATCTAACATACCTACTGCCCCTATAAGAAGAGGAGATAGTACACAGATAGACATGATGGTGAAGACCATGTGAAGACAGAGGGAGAAGATGGCTGTCTACAAGCCAAAGAGCAAGGCCTTGGAAAAAACCAAGCCTGCCTACACCTTGATTTTGGACTCCTAGCCTCCAGAATTTTGAGAAAATATCTGTTGTTTAAGCTATCCGATCTGTGCTATTTGTTACCACAGCCCTAGCAAACTAACACAATAATGAAAACCAACAACATTCCAATGAGTTTTGCCCAATTTAAAAGTGGAGCTACTTTCTCCTATAACACTGTTTAAAGTATTATAGAACCTAGAATTCACCTCTCTGCCTCAAGTCGTCTGATGTTTCTTTCATAAAGGGGTGCGGTTTACTATCACCCTGGAATAGGTCTCAGGAGATCAGTTGATGTTCAGATATTCTTAATTCATAGGTGGTTCAGTTCAGTTCAGTGGCTCAGTCATGTCTGACTCTTTGCGACCCCATGAATCGCAGCACACCAGGCCTCCCTGTCCATCACCAACTCCCGGAGTTCACCCAAACTCACGTGCATTGAGTCGGTGATGCCATCCAGCCATCTCATCATCTGTCGTCCCCTTCTCCTCCTGCCCCCAATCCCTCCCAGCATCAGAGTCTTTTCCAATGAGTCAACTCTTCGCATGAGGTGGCCAAAGTACTGGAGTTTCAGCTTTAGCATCATTTCTTCCAAAGAAATCCCAGGGCTGATCTCCTTCAGAATGGACTGGTTGGATCTCCTTGCAGTCCAAGGGACTCTCAAGAGTCTTCTTCAACACCACAGTTCAAAAGCATCAAAAAGCATCATTCTTCAGCGCTCAGCTTTCTTCACAGTTCAACTCTCACATTCGTACATGACTACTGGAAAAACCATAGCCTTGACTAGATGGACCTTTGTTGGCAAAGTAATGTCTCTGCTTTTGAATATGCTATCTAGGTTGGTCATAACTTTGCTTCCAAGGAGTAAGCGTCTTAATTTCATGGCTGCAGTCACCATCTGCACTGATTTTGGAGCCCCCCAAAATAAAGTCTGACACTGTTTCCACTGTTTCCCCATCTATTTCCCATGAAGTGATGGGACCAGATGCCATGATCTTCATTTTCTGAATGTTGAGTTTTAAGCCAACTTTTTCACTCTCCACTTTCACCTTCAACAAGAGGCTTTTTAGTTCCTCTTCACTTTCTGCCATAAGGGTGGTGTCATCTGCATATCTGAGGTTATTGATATTACTCCAGCAATCTTGATTCCAGCTTGTGCTTCTTCCAGCCCAGCGTTTCTCATGATGTACTCGGCATATAAGTTAAATAAGCAGAGTGACAATATACCGCCTTGACATACTCCTTTTCCTATTTGGAACCAGTCTGCTGACCTGCATATAGGTTTCTCAAGAGGCAGGTCAGGTGGTCTGGTATTCCAATCTCTTGCAGAATTTTCCACAGTTTATTGTGATCCACACAGTCAAAGGCTTTGGCATAGTCAATAAAGCAGAAATAGATGTTTTTCTGGAACTCTTTTGCTTTTTCTATGATCCAGCGGATGTTGGCAATTTGGTCTCTGGTTCCTCTGCCTTTTCTAAAACCAGCTTGAACATCTGGAAGTTCACTGTTCACGTATTGCTGAAGCCTGGCTTGGAGAATTTTGAGCATTACTTTACTAGCATGTGAGATGAGTGCAATTGTGCAGTAGTTTGCATTCTTTGGCATTGCCTTTCTTTGGGATTGGAATGAAAACTGACCTTTTCCAGTCCTGTGGCCACTGCTGAGTTTTCCAAACTTGCTAGCATATTGAGTACAGCACTTTCACAGCATCATCTTTCAGGATTTGAAATAGCTCAACTGGAATTCCACCCCCTTCACTAGCTTTGTTTGTAGTGATGCTTTCTAAGGCCCACTTGACTTCACATTCCAGGATGTCTGGCTCTAGGTCAGTGATCACACCATCGTGATTATCTGGGTCGTGAAGATCTTTTTTGTACAATTCTTCTGTGTATTCTTTCCACCTCTTCTTAATATCTTCTGCTTCTGTTAGGTCCGTACCATTTCTGTCCTTTATCGAGCCCATCTTTGCATGAAATGTTCCCTTGGTATCTCTAATTTCCTTGAAGAGATCTCTAGTCTTTCCAATTCTGTTGTTTTCCTCTATTTCTTTGCATCGATCCCTGAGGAAGGCTTTCTTATCTCTTCTTGCTATTCTTTGGAACTCTGCATTCAGATGCTTATATCTTTCATTCCCTCCTTTGCTTTTCGCTTCTCTTCTTTTCACAGCTATTTGTAAGGCCTCCCCAGACAGCCATTTTGTTTTTTTGCATTTCTTTTCCATGGGGATGGTCTTGATCCCTGTCTCCTGTACAACCTCACGAACCTCAGTCCATAGTTCATCAGGCACTCTATCAGATCTAGTCCTTTAAATCTATTACTCACTTCCACTGTATAATCATAAGGGATTTGATTTAGGTCATACCTGAATGGTCTAGTGGTTTTCCCTACTTTCTTCAATTTCAGTCTGAATTTGGCAATAAGGTGGTAGGCCAGTTCAAAAGCAATTAAAGGCAGGACTCAGAAACATCATTTTATTTAGCTCTTTTGGAATCAAGTCTACAGGAATCTAGTTCCAGAAATCCCAGAACTAACTTGGCTACATCTTCCATGATCATTTTGGATTGTTAGCCTGGATCTAAGGCAACCTTTAGGTTTAGTTTGCAGTTACTACCTCAGGTCTCTCTTGAGATTGGACTGTAAAGATTAAGGGCAGGTCAGAAACTATTGATTTCCTATTTCCATGGGACACCTTCCTCTATTTCTTATCCAACACATTTATCTTAATGAACACTGGTAAAGAAGTGTAGATTGGGGGGAAATGTAGACTATGCGGAATCTATATACAAGGAAAGGAGGGTGATAAAGAGAGGCCTAACTTGGCCTCCCATAGTTAATTTACCGAAAGCAACTCAGAAAATCCAAATGACTCAGCTCCAGTACCCTGTATTTTGTGCATGTGTTCATTTTTGAGGCTGTCATTTCCTCTGCATACATAAATAATTTACACTGGAGAGGTCTCAGGACCTAGCTGTACTTTCAGTTCAGTTCAGTCACTTAGTCATGTCTGACTCTTTGAGACCCCATGGACTGCAGCATGCCAAGCTTCCCTGTCCATCACCAACTCCTGCAGCTTACTCAAACTCACGTCCATCATGTCGGTGATGCCATCCAACCACCTCACCCTCTGTTGTCCCCTTCTCCTCCTGCCTTCAATCTTTCCCCAAATCAGGGTCTTTTCCAACAAGTTGGTTCTTCCCATTAGGTGGCCAAAGTATTGAAGATTCAGCTTCAGCATCAGTCCTTCCAATGAATATTCAGGACTGATATCCTTTAGGATGGACTGGTTGGATCTCCTTGCAGTCCAAGGGACTCTCATCTTCAACACCACAGTTCAAAAGCATCAATTCTTCGGTGCTCGGCTTTCTTTATAGTCCAACTCTCACATCCATACATAACCACTGGAAAAGCCTTATCTTTGACTAGAAGGACCTTTGTTCGCAAAGTAATGCCTCTGCTTTTGAATATGCTGTCTAGGTTAGTCATAGCTTTTCTTCCAAGGAGTAAGCATCTTTTAATTTCATGGCTGCAGTCACCATCTGCACTTATTTTGGAGCCCCAAAAAATAAAGTCTGACACTGTTTTCATTGTTTCCCCATCGATTTGCCATGAAGTGATGGGACCAGATGCCATGATCTTCGTTTTCTGAATGTTGAGTTTTAAGCCAACTTTTTCACTCTCTTCTTTCACTTTCATCAAGAGGCTCTTTTGTTCTTCTTTGCTTTTTGCCATGAGGGTGGTGTCATCTGCATATCTGAGGTTATTGATATTTCTCCTGGCAATACTGATTCCTGCTTGTGCTTCATCCAGCCCAGCATTTTGCATGATGTACTCTGCATATAAGTTAAATAAACAGAGTGACAATATACAGCCTTGACATACTCCTTTCCCAATTTGGAACCAGTCTGTTGTTCCATGTCCAGTTCTAACTGTTGCTTCTTGACCAGCATACAAATGTCTCAGGAGATGTGTCAGGTCAGGTAGTCTGGTATTTGCATCTCTTTTAGAATTTTCCACAGTTTGTTGTGACCCACATAGTCAAAGGCTTTAGCATAGTCTATAAAGCAGAAGTAGATGTTTCTTTGGAACTCTCTTGCTTTTTCGATGCTCCAACAGATGCTGGCAATCTGATCTCTGGTTCCTCTGCCTTTTCTAAATCCAGCTTCAACATCTGGAAGTTCACGGTTCATGTACTGTTGAAGCCTGGCTTGGAGAATTTTGAGCATTACTTTGCTAGTGTGTGAGATGAGCTCAATTGTGCGGTAGTTTTAACATTCTTTGGCATTGTCTTTCTTTGGGATTGGAATGAAAACTGACTTTCCCAGTCCTGTGGCCACTGCTGAGTTTTCCAAATTTGCTGGCATATTGAGTGCAGCACTTTCAAAGCATCATCTTTTAGGCTTTGAAATAACTCAACTGAAATTCCATCACCTCCACTAGCTTTGCTTGTAGTGATGCTTCCTAAGACCCATTTGATGTCTCCTGTGGAGGTATGGGTCAGCAGTGGCCTGCTGCAGGGGCTCTGGGTGCAGCAGACCTGGGTATAGCATAAACCTTCTTGGAGGAGGTCACCATTAACCCCACCATTGAGCCACCAGAACTTACACAGGACCGAGGAAACAGACTCTTGGAGGGTACAAACAAAACCTTTTGTGCACCAGGACCCAGGAGAAAGGAGTAGTGACCCCACAAGAAACTGACCTAGGCATGCCCATGAGTGTCCAGGAGTCTCCAGCAGAGGTGTGGATTGGCAGTGGCCAGCTGGAGGGTCAGAGGCAATGTGCAGCAGTGCCTGTATGGGACCTTTCAAAGGAGGTTGCCATTGTCTTCATTACCTCCACCATAATTTGGCCTCAGGTGAAGTAACTGGGAGGGAACACAGCCCCACCCATCAACAAAATTGGATTAAAGGTTTACTAAACACAGCCCCACCCATCAGAATAAGACCCAGTTTCCCCCTCAGTTTGTCTCTCCCTCAGGAAGCTTCCATAAGCCTCTTATCCTTATCCATCAGAGGGCAGACACACTGAAAACCACAATCACAGAAAACTAACCAAACTGATCCCATGGACCACAGGCTTGAATAGCTCGGTGAAACTATGAGCCATACCATGTAGGGCCACCTAAGACGGATTGGTCATGGTGGAGAGTTCTGACAAAACGTGGTCCACTGGAGAAGAGAATTGCAAACCACTTCAATATTCTTGCCTTGAGAATCCCATGAACAATTCAGTTCAGTTCAGTTCAGTCGCTCAGTTGTGTCTGACTCTTTGTGACCCCATGAATCACAGCACACCAGGCCTCCCTGTCCATCATCAACTCCCAGAGTTCACCCAAACTCAAGTGCATCGAGTCGGTGATGTCATCCAGCCATCTTATCCTCTGTCATCCCCTTCTCCTCCTGCTTCCAATCCCTCCCAGTATCAGGGTCTTTTCCAATGAGTCAACTCTTCGCGTGAGGTGGCAAAAGTATTGGAGTTTCGGCCTCAGCATCACTTCTTCCAATGAACATCCAGGACTGATCTCCTTTAGGATGGACTGGTTGGATCTCCTTGCAGTCCAAGGGACTTGCAAGGGTGTTCTCCAGCACCACAGTTCAAAAGCATCAATTCCTCAGCACTCAGCTTTCTTCACAGTCCAACTCTCACATCCATACATGACCACTGGTAAAACCATAGCCTTGACTAGACGGACCTTTGTTGGCAAAGTAATATCTCTGCTTTTTAATATGCTAGGTTGGTCATAACTTTACTTCCAAGGAGTAAGCATCTTTTAATTTCATGGCTGCAGTCACCATCTGCAGTGATTTTAAAGGGATGACACTGAAAGATGAACTCCCCAGGTCGGTAGGTGCCCAGTTTGCTACTGGAGAAGAGTGGAGAAATAACTACAGAAAGAATGAAGAGACAGAGCCAAAGCAAAAACAACACCCAGTTGTGGATGTGACAGGTGATGGTCACATGCTGTAGTTAGTCTGATGCTGTAAAAAGTAGTATTGCATAGGAACCTGGAATGTTGGGTCCATGATTCAAGGTAAAGTGGTCAAACAGGAGATGGCAAGAGTGAGTGTTGACATTCTAGGAATCAGTGAACTAAAATGGACTGGAATGGGTGAATTTAACTCAGATGACCACTCTATTTACTACTGTGGGCCAGAATCCCTTCGAAGAAATGCAGTAGCCCTCATAGTCAACAAAAGGGTCTGAAATGCAGTACTTGGATGCAATCTCAAAAATGACAGAATGATCTTTGTTCATTTCCAAGGCAAATCATTCAATATCTCGGAAATCCAAGTCTATGCCCTGACCAGTAATACTGAAGAAGCTGAAGTTGAACAGTTCTATGAAGACCTACAAGACTTTCTAGAACTAACACCCAAAAGAGATGTCCTTTTCATTATAGGGGACTGGAATGCAAAAGTAGGAAGTATCAAATGATATCAGGTATATCAAATGATATACCTGATATCAAATGATACCTGGTATATCAAATGATATCAAATGATACCTGGAGTAACAGGCAGATTTGGCCTTGGAGTACAAAACGAAGCAGGTCATCAAAGGCTAACAGAGTTTTGCCAGGAGAATGCACTGGTCACAGCAAACACTCTCTTCCAACAACACAAGAGAAGACTCTACACGTGGACATCACCAGATGGTCAATACCGAAATCAGCTGTACTTTAATAGATCTAATTCAAACTTCATTTTCATATCCTCCAATCAGGCATCTATTGAAAGCTGATTGTATTTATATGCCTCTACATACAGATCTAATGCACAGTATTGACATCTGTCAAAAGGTAGGTTCTATGACATAAGAATGACAATTCCCACTAGTTTTTCCTTTTAACTTTCACAAAATTCTATATTTTTATGCAAGAATCATCTATTTTATACTCTAGCTGTTGACAAGTACTTCTCATTGTATTCTTCCCACTAGATTATTACATTTCTTTAAGGCAGGGACACATGATTCGTTTATCTTTGAATTTTTTCCTCCTCTTCCAGTCCGTCCCACTCTCTAGCCTCCCTACTCAATAACATGGCACTTATCTGTAACAAAGAGTTGAGTATATATGTCACCTACCTAACTTATAGTAGTCTCTGTTTCAGCTGTCGCAGTGAGTTGGTTTGCAGTAAGTAAGGTTTTTTCCTAGTCCTAATACAATAAGCAGTGCTTTAAGTTGACAATTACACATTCCAGATCAATTTTAAAGCATATGGTAACTTAGAAAATCACTTAGCATAAACTAAAAAGCATAGCCTATTCTAAATAAATAATCAAAAGAAAAACATTATGTAGGCATATCAGAAAACACATTTAAAAGATTTACAAGGCCTTATTCTAACTGATTTGTGTGTGACATTAAAAAACAGCACTAAAAATTTTTAGGGTTCATTCTAAGAGCAAAATTGTATTTGGTTACTGTCATCCTTATTTGACTGATCAAGAAACTAAAGACTATAATGATATATATCTAAAATGGAAAAGAACATTTGTATACCTTTTGTGTGCCATGTGCTGTTCTAAGCCCTTTACATGAAAATTTGCATATAAATTTCACTGGATTAAAACAAATAATATAATTTAAGCATTTAGAAGCTTAAATATAATTTAAATTTCAACATAATTATTTAATCTTATTCATATTAACTCTCAACACCCTAAAAATGGTTACTATTACTTAACAATAACATAGCAAAAATTTTAAACAGCAGCATCAGGGGAAAAAAGTGCTGAATTCACTAGCTAGAATTCTTACAGAGTTAATTTGGGAATAAAATCCAGGATATCTTTTTTCTTTCCACTGAATAACCATATTATCTGCTAAACAGACTTAGTCTAATGGGATAAATTATTCGCTGCACTTTATACGTCTACCCTATCTGGTGCGTTCAAAGCATATAAACTACTTTTTGTAGATTAGTTTTTATTGCAAACACTTCTTTTCTTCAAAGCTGGTCTTTTTTTTTTTTTTTTGCCAAATGTTTGCTTAATTATATCATTAAAATGAATTTTGGGAAGCCCCTGCATTTAAAACTTATTTTTAACCAAAATAAAAATAAATTTAACTTAAAAATCTTACTTTTTAAGGGAACCTTGAAGTGGGTCTACCTGTTGAGGTGTAACTATTAACAGTTCAAATAAATTACATTATCTAGGTTGACTGTAATGAAAGTTGGCTTACTTGCTTCACCTAAACAGGGAAGTTGGCATGTTTGCCTAGCAACAGCCGCTGAAACCTTCTGTTGTGGAAGGTTCCCTAGGAGTGAGAAGGGAGGAGGAGGAAAAACTGGAGGAACAGATTAATCTTTTTTTCCCAGCAGGAGACGGGAGGCCTGGCTGAGGAGGGAAATGGTATCCAAAAGATAGCCTTTAGATTAGCACACACCCACCTAATCCCTCCATGGTAGCTAGAAATTTGCCCTTGTCAGGACTGGGGTTACTATTTACTGGGTTGAAGAGATGGTTACTGATTCAGCCCACTTCAAAGAGACTTAATTCCAATCAGTATAAAGGCATCAATAGGTCTTCTAGAAAGAAGCTGAAATTTGACTAGCAGGACGGTGTTAGCAACTAAAAAGAACTGTTCTCTGCTCAGAATTTAGGAAGGTGTGTGATATATTATTTACAAATAATATAAAAACATTGGCTGTTACAGTAATTGAATTTATCAGCTTAAAAACAGAAGCTTCTCTAAATATAGTACTTCTCTTGGTGTTGGGGATGTATGCAGGGAAGAAAGGACAGGACAGCAAAATCTCTTCTCTTGGCCAGACCTGAGGAAAAAACAAAGGGATGATAATGCAGAAGAGTATTAATTGCGTGCTTATTTGAGGACCGTCTCTCTCTATTCTAGCTGATTTATTTTGAAATTAGGACTGTATGGTATAAGAAGAATCGCCATTTCTCTCCTTTCTTAAAAGCAAATGTTTGGTTAAACTGAATTGTCTTGAAGGGGTCTCCCATGACCCCAAATGAAAATGACTTCTTTTCCATAAGGGAGAAGAGACTTTCAATAACCACAAGGTTAGCTTTGAGATCCGAGTTTTTTTTTCTAAGAGCCAGTTCTTTTCCTGTCCTCCCTCAGACAGCTGTTAATTGGTCACATAGGCCTGGAGAGACGTTTTGAGGCAGTCGAGTGTCCAGGCCTTTGGACTGTTCAGCCCTGTTGGGAGGCTTAATTCTTCAGAGACTCTGTAAAAGGAGTGACTAGGGCAAAGCTGATGTGATCAAGAACCAGGATAAAACGAGATAAGAACAAATTCTTCTGAAGTGTAGGAGGAGAGACGTGAAAAAGAAACAAGAGTAGAGGGACGGGTTGAGATAGCCAAGGGACTAGAGGTGAGCGCCGGACCGGTTGGAAATGTCAGAAATTTTCCAATTCACCCTCGCCGTCTGGCCACTTGCCCGCGGGACGCCGAGGCGCTGGGGGGGCCAGTTCTTCGGCTCAGGGCGTGGGTGCGCGCCGGGTCCAGACGGGGAGCGACGCCGCCCTCCCTCCACGGCGTTGGTGGCGGGTGACTCAGAGCTTTGCTCCCGCGCCCGCCCCGCCCCCTCCGCATGACCCGCCCCCGGAAGGAGGAGCCTCGCCCTCGTCTCCGCCCCAGTCTCTGGGGCGGGCCGGAGCCCGAGGAAGAGGAAGGGGACGAGGACAACGAGCGACGGGGCGGAGGAAGAGGAGGAGGAGGAGGAGGAAGAGGAGGCAGACCAACAAGATGGCCCCTGCTGCAGGAGCAGCCTCAGCAGCAGGTGGGGGGCCGGAGGCGGCGCTGGTGGTGGCGGCGGCGGCCGTGGCCCGGCGGCCTGGGACAGAGTCAGAGTCGACGGTGGCAGCGGCGGCAGCGGTGGCTGCCCCGGCGGTGGCGACAGCCGCGGGGACTCGGAGCTGAGAGGAGCTACTGCTCGGACCAGCGCGGTGAGCGAGCGGCAGGCGGCGGCGGCGGCGGCGGCGGCGTGGGGAGCCGGGCGGCCGCGGCCTGGCCTCCGTCGGGAACAATAGGCGGCCGCGGCGGGGCAGGGTCTGTCCTCGGCCGCCCTCGGCTCCTCGGCCGTGGCGTCCGCCCGCCCGGTTTCGGACCTCGCCGGTGGTCCAGGGGCTTGTCAGTGGCCGGCGTCCTTTAGGCCTCAGGCCTCCGCATGCCGCCGGGAGGGCCTGCAGGGGTGGGTAGGCCGTGGGAAGGTACAGACGCCGCCCTGGACGAGGGGAGGGCGAGGGAGGCTTTGGCCATAGGGAGGGGGCCACCAGGCTGCCCAGCCCCTCTGTTAGTCCGAGGACCTCGGCGGGTGCAGAGAGCGCCCAGGGGATGTTTTTTGGACCCTCAGGCTGCGGGGGTGGAGGAGGTGAAGGCGTCTGTAAACAGGCGCCGCCTCTGCCTCCCTGCACCTCAAGGCTGCTCCTTCTCCCCTACCCCTTACGCGCTCCCCTTCCTTGGCCAAGTGGGTTTTACGAAGTCTGTTTGCCTGGAGCTACTGCAGAGCGAGCCCGTTAGTCTTTTTTTCTTCCCGGCGGCGCTAGGGCGGTTATGTTTGCAGGTGTTTAAAAAAAAAAATTAAGTGCACAACACCAAGAAATCTACCAGGTAAAATGTGATTATCGACAAAGGATGGAGAGAGAGAGAGAGCTAAAGGCTGTTCCTCTTTAAACATCTCTAGGCATCGGTTCTCTGTAAACATCAATTGTGTTCGCGTCCAGGGTGAGAGTGAAACAAGGGCTCTTTTGGAACGGTAAATAATATAACTCTTGACATCCCAGAATAGTCCCAGAAACTGGAAACAAAGCCGCTTACTGGCAACGCGGAGACAAATTGTAATGTTTGAATAGAACTTTTCTTCAAAGGAACCGTTTTAAATTATTAGTGTGCCTCATAAGAAGCAATATTAACTAGATAAAATAGACCGAATGAAGCATTTCTTCAGGAGACAGAAGAGGTTCATCGCCAGGCTAGAACTTGTCTTTTTTTTTTTTTTTTTTTTTAACAATTTTCAAAAAGTAGAAACAACTGTTCTCTGTTGAATGTTTAGGCTTATCAAGACGCATTATAGTTGCCCTGTGTAGTGATTTCTGAAACGTCAACAATTAACTACTATTTCTCCTAAACTTAATTTCTCAAGGAGGAAATTATCCAAGTTATTTCTATTTCCGTTTCTACGGCGGTATGGAGAAATTTATATTAAAAATGTTTGAATGCGTCCGAAAGACTGCTTTGCACTATTTAACATTCACTCTCATGGTCCAACTGGTTTGCGTTCTTCACAGGACCTGTGCTGTGCAGAGAATATGCCAGTTAATATCTTTTACACAGTTTTAGGGTGAACTTCTAGTTAGAATTGTCCATGTCTGTTGTAATTTAGAGCATTTTCAGGTTATATGAAGTTTATTGAGAGGCACTGGTCCTTGGTTCTTCCACAAAAACTCACGGTAAATAGACTAGCAATTGAATAAACGTAGAGGTTGGACTATTTTATTGTTGTTTAGAATTGAAGTATAATAGATGAATATGAATGACTTTCATTTTATGTCTAGTATAAATAACGTTGCGGATGTTTTGACTTTTTAGGTAGTAGGGAAAGAACAACTTTCACATGGCTCCTGCTGATGTGAATTTTCTGGGAATACATTTCAAAAGGGACATTTTTAAAGTGTTCAAAGTTATAATTTAATCAGTCAGTCTTTTTTTTTTTTTGCTGAATTTTGTTAGATTGATACAGAGTGCAAGTAATCTCTTATCATGATACTTAAATTTATCTGTGACTGATACTTGAATTTATCTGTGACTCTAAACCCATTAGAGCAATTGTTACTACAAAAACTCATGATTTTGTAAATTTTAAGTGGTCAGTGTGCTTTGTTGTGAAAACAGATCTTGTATTAAGGACTAATTTGCCTCATCATCTTCCTGAAAACAAAGATTTTTAAGTGTTGATGGTTTTGTGTTTGAAATTAGATGCTGACCCAACAAGCATTGAGGCTAGGTCCCAATTTCTATTCGATATTGAAAAAGCTCTTGGAGAATTGTGCTTTTGTTTGTGTCAAACTATTTTAAGATGTGATCCCTCAATTGTCATGTCCTCAATATTAATGTTTATTCCCATTATGTCAGTTCAGATTTTCTCAAGTGATAATTTAAGAATTTCCTCTAAGAAGTTTTGGGACCACAGCTTAAGAATTAGATTTGTATTTTTGAGGTAATATTAAAAGTTACTATATGTTTGATTCATTTGAAGAAATTTGAAAGGCTTTTTTTAATACATTAAAAATCTAAAATGACAGTTTTTCAAAGCATATTTATAAAATGAATAAAAATATTTGCATTTATTTCTCCTAATTCGTCTGTAGTATTGGTGGTATTCTCATTTTATATAGGAAGAGTCTCAGTCTAAGGAGAAGCTACTATAACTGGCAAAAAGACCACTTAATTAATAGATGAAAAAGCTTACTCAAATCCAAGTCTTGTGACATAACTTATTAATAGATCTTTTACTACTGCTACTCCTGCCATATGTCCCAAGGTTAAATTTGCATCTCCTTTATGACGGATTTCTTTTTTTTAAACTATGAACTATGTTTTGTAATATTGAGCTTGCCTTTTGTGCTAATATCCTTTCTATTTTCATTATTTGTACCCTGCCAGTATTCACTTACAAGTTTGAGAAAGTATTTACTCATGTAAATTACAGAAAAAACCCTCATTTTTGGTTTTATTACATCTGAATGCCATACATATAGAAACTCATACTGTTTACATAGAACAAATTTGTGGTAATGTTGTAATTGTTTCATGGCTTTAATTTGTTAACTAAATTGTACCTTTGAAATAAATACGAAGATTTTTAAATGATTTTAGTAACTTTCAATGATGTTAAGGTCAGGTCAGCTTACATTTGAAGCTCTTCATTTATAATTTTTTAAAGCCATAGACCATTTACAATTCTGCAGCATTTTTTAATCTCCAGATATTAGAGCTTGAAATGGAGTTTGGTGGGGCCTAATGAGTCTTTTCTTGCATATATCTTGGATGTGGTTGGTATCCAGTAAAGTAAAGAATAAACTGATAAATGATCCTTGTTTGGTGGACACTTCGGAGCAGGATGTTCCTTGGCAGGGTATGCTGACCTGGTTTAGCTTTGGCCCTGTATGTGCTCAGGAGCTCAGGTATTCTTTGGGGTTGGATTCAAGTGCATTTAAATTCTCAGGTTGACCTGTATCAAGATAGTCACAGATTTCAAAATCAGCCTGCTATTAGGATCTACTTTAAGATTACCGTCTCTTTTGTTTAATCCTCAAGTCTAGACTGTATTTGGACTAGCCTCTGAGGGTATAGCATAATGTTAATTTTGTCAATCATGTATATAAAAGAATTTTTCTTATTCCAAAGTTTCTTAATGTTGAGTTTATACATTTTCATGTGTGAAGTTTACTCAATCTGAAGTGATATTGCACTACATCCTCAAGACAGTTAGCTTTAGCATGTTTATTTATATCCAGTGTTGGTCAGATTTGTGCTTGTTTACTTCTTATATTCTTGTTTACTCTTTATGTAATATTAGACATTTCTCATCAGTTCACAGTATTTCTGATTGAGGTTTGAGAGAAAAATTTTAGTAATAATTTTGAGTTCACCTTAACATGCACAGTTGAGCTGACTAAAATTGTGTTCTGTCCTAGAGGATTAAATATTGCAAGGTTCATTTATATATTTTTTTGAGATTATTTACAAAGTATATCAGCAATATTTTGATGTTTCTCAGGCATTTTAGCACTGATATCAATACACACCTATTACTGTACATATATGGTGATAATTTAGCTGGTAATGCTTTTTTTCTAAATATCTCCAAGATCTAAACGCATTTGAATATGGTAACAATGTTTTTGAAGGACTCTAAAATGGTCTATATATTGTAACATAAATTTTTTTAAATGGAGGTTTAAATCGCATAATATAAAATTAATTGTATTTAACAGTTCAGTGACAATACATTCACAATGTTGTACAATCACCACCTCTGTCTAATTCCAAAACATTTTATCACCTCAAAAGGAAGCTTTTGTACCTATTGAGCAGTTACTCCCCATGCCCCCTCCCCCAGTCCCTGGCAACCCACCATGCTACTTTCTGTCTCTGTGAATTTAACATAAAATCATTTTGAGCCATGATTGAGCACGGGTGCTGTGTATAATTGAAATTGCAAGAAAAGACTTTGTGATGTGATTGTTAGGAATCAAAAACCACCTCATTCTTTGTGTTCTTCTCTAAGTACAGTAGGCATGCTGCCAGGGATTCTTTATGGGAGAAAAGTTGGAAGTCACAGTATTTTGACGTTTTTGTTTTGATTACTCCAGAGAAGTTGTACTTAAACTCTCTGATTCATTAGGGTTGTGAGAATGAACTAAATTTTAATGTTCTCTACAATTGTGAGCAATGAATACTTAGTCTGTTGTCTGCAACTTGTTTGCCTTTTGTTTTTTCTTAATATATAGAATAAACTTGGAATATTAATAAACAAGAACTTATTTGAAGTTACAGTAGAAAATGTTTGTTAGATTGAAGGTCTTTTATCTTTATGAGTGTAACTTTATGACTTTTATTCAGCTAACATTTGAGGCTGTTTGGATTTGCTTGTTGACTAAATCTTCAAAACCTTGGTCTTGACTCTATACCTGCTGCTGCTGCTGCTAAGTCGCTTCAGTCATGTCCGACTCTGTGCGACCCCATAGACGGCAGCCCACCAGTCTCCCCCGTCCCTGGGATTCTCCAGGCAAGAACACTGGAGTGGGGTGCCATTGCCTTCTCCAATGCATGAAAGTGAAAAGTGAAAGTGAAGTCACTCAGTTGTGCCCGGCTCTTGGTGACCTCATGGACTGCAGCCTACCAGGCTCCTCCGCCCATGGAATTTTCCAGGCAAGAGTACTGGAGTGGGGTGCCATTGCCTTCTCCGAACTCTATACCTGCTGCTACTGCTGCTAAATAGCTTCAGTCGTGTCCGACTCTGTGCGACCCCATAGACGGCAGCCCCCCAGGCTCCCCCGTCCCTGGGATTCTCCAGGCAAGAACACTGGAGTGGGTTGCCATTTCCTCCTCCAATGCATGAAAGTGAAAAGTCAAAGTGAAGTTGCTCAGTCGTGTCCAACTCCTAGCGACCCCGTGGACTGCAGCCTACCAGGCTCCTCCACCCATGGGATTTTCCAGGCAAGAGTACTGGAGTGGGGTGCCATTGCCTTCCCCAACTCTATACCTAATTCCCTCCAAAAGCATGGACACTGTTAAACAGAAGCAATTGGTTTGTAAATGTTTGTTGGTCGATTGAGGGAGAAAATAAACAGACTCTTTTTTCTTTCTGGAATAAAGTATGATAAAGTTGGACTTTTGTAAATTTAGAATTACTGCTGAATTTAAAGCTTCAATTTTGGGCTTTGAAAATACTCTTTTATTCTTTTCCAAAATTCAAAATTAGATACTTCCCCTAATTAAATTTAAATTTTAATGTTTATTGTGAGAAGTGAAATACAGATTTTATATTATCTGTTAAAGATTTATAATACTTTACAGATACAAAAGCTCTAAGCAGGGAAGAGAAATTTAAATTTTGATGCTAATTTCCTCTCTTTTAGGGAAAATTTATTAAGTGTTTTAAGAGCAATTTGAAAAGTGATTAAAAAATAATTATATAGATATATTTAGAATTCAATGCAGTAAAATTCCTGCTTTCTCTTCTTCTCTCTCTTTTTTTTTTTTTTTAATATTTATTTATTTGGCTGCACCTGGTCTAAGTTGCAGGTGTGGGATATGGTTCCCTGACCAGGGATCAAACTCAGGTCCCCTGCGTTGGGAGCATGGAGTCTTAGCCACTGGACCACCAGTGAAGTCCCCTTCTTTTTTTTTTAACTAGTGACTTTTTTCAGGAAAATGTCAACTCTCTTTGTAAATATTTATGTTTACATATACCTCATTTATGTTTGATAACATAATTATTAGAACATTTAATTATTAGAATTATTAGTAACATTTATTAGAAAGCTAGTGTGCTAAATTAATACATTTAATCATAAAAGAACATCTTTAAATGAGGTTATGTTTAGAGATTATGCTTGAAAATATGGTTTAGTGTAAGATTTGTGAATGAAACAGGATCATTATATTCTTAGCTTTATTATAAAACAGTGTATATCATCTGGCCAGATCCCAATTTAGAATAAGATATAGCCAAAAAGCCTTCATTAAATATTAATGAACTAAATCATGTATATGAAGGCAACTGGCTTAGAACCTCTCTTGCACTGTGTATAATTCTAAGAAGTTTGATATAATTTCACAGCAGATTAAAAATGCAAATTAGATGTGGGAGTAGAGGCACTCTAGGTAAGATGGACAGCAGGAAGAGTAGTAAGATAAAAAATCACCTTTGTTGTTGTTCAGTCTCTAAGTTGTGTCCGACTGTTTGCAATCCCATGGACTACAGCATGCCAGGCTTCCCTGTACTTCACTGTCTCCCAGAGTTTGCTCAAACTCATGTCCATTGCATCAGTGATGCTATCTAACCATCTCATCCTCTGCCACCCTCTTCTTCTTTTGCCATCAGTCTTTCCCAGCATCAAGGTCTTTTCCAATGAGTCAGCTGTTCCTATTGGAGCTTCAGCATCAGTCCTTCCAATGAATATTCAGGGTTGATTTCCTTTAGGATTGTCTGGTTTGGTCTCCTGCAGTCCAAAAGACACTCAAGAATCTTCTCCAGCACCATGATTTGAAGGCATCAGTTCTTCAGCGCTCAAGCTTCTTGATGATCCAACTCTCACATCCATACATGGCTACTGGAAGAACCATAGCTTTGACTGTACGGACCTTTATCAGCAAAGTGATGTCTCTGCTTTATAGTATGCTGTCTAGGTTGGTCATAACTTTCCTTCTAAGGAGCAAACGTTTCTTAATTTCATGGCTGCAGTCACCATCTGCAGTAATTTTGGAGCCCACTGTTTCCACTTTTCCGCCTTCTATTTGACATGAAGTGATGGGACTTTGTGCCATGATCTTTGTTTTTTTAATGTTGAGTTTTAAGCCAGCTTTTTCACTCTCCTTTTTCACCCTCATCAAGAGGCTCTTTAGTTCCTCTTCACTTTGCTGTTAGACTGGTATCATCTGCATATTTGTTGATATTTCTCCCAGCAGTATTGATTCCAGTTTGTATTCATCCAGTCCTGCATTATCACATTAGCTTGGGACAATGAAATACAAAGACACTTTAGACTTCTGAGTATATCATTAATTAATTAATTATTGTATTTTGTAGTATGACCTGTTGTTCTTCATGATAGATTCATTTTGGGAAAATTCACTTATGTGTGTGATTTGGGAATCATAAAACTATATACAGAGTATATTAAAACATAGACTTTGAAGTCCGTTGTATTTTAGTTCCCATCTTTTATCATATAACTGTATAATTTTTTGTCTCTAAAAACAAATGGTAATATATTAAAGGATTGTTTCGAAATTTAAGTGAGTTAACATATCTTTAGTATAGTATGCATTCAATAAATGTTACTTTCTTAAATTTTGTTTAATAAAAATCACTTTATAAAGATATTCATCTAGAATATTTGAACATTTTCTGCTGTCAAATGTTAATATTCATCATAAAAATAAACCTTGTGTACTGGTGGAGTTGGTGGCAAAGAATGAAATACCATTCTCATTCTCTTCCCACATCAGTCTTTCATTAATATGAACCTGTGCTATTACCAGCCACTAGCTACATGTGATTATTTAGAGTTTCTTATAGAGCAGTTTTAGGTTTATAGAAAAACTGCACTGTAAGTAATGTTTCCATGTATGCCTTTCCCCACAGTTACTTCTGTTAACATCTTACATTAGTTTGGTTCATTTGTTACAATTGATAAACCAGTATTGACCAATTATTAACTAAAGTCCATAGTTTACTTTACAGTTCACGATTTGTATTGTATGGTTCTATGGGTGAGATTGTCTTTTCACTTAGCAACGTACGTTTAAGATTCTTCCCTGTCTCTCCATGACTTGATAGCTCATTTCTTTTTATTGCTAAATAATGCTCTGTTGTATGGATAAATTTAAATCTTAATTAATTAAAATCAGAATTTAAAATTTAGTTCCTCAGTTGCACCAGCCACATTTCAAGGGTTCAGTAGCCACATGTGGCTCAGTTCAGTTCAGTTGCTCAGTCGTGTCTGACTCTTTGAGACCCCATGGACTGCAGTATGCCAGGCTTCCTTGTCCATCACTACATGTAGCTACATGTGGCTAGTGGCTACTATATTGGAAAATGCAGATATAGCACATTTCCATCATCTCAAGAAGTTCTATTGAAGAATGCTGATACCAATCAAAATCTGATTCTCCATTTACATTCACTCTCACAGAGAATTTACCTATTGGCACAGCCTCAATTTGTCATTAAGCCTACATTTTCAGTACTTTGGCTTATGCTGGCAGCAGTCCTAAACTTCACATAATTTAAAATTCTTTACTCCCCCAAAGAATCAGCCTTTCCAGATGCTGTCCAGTATAATGTGGTTTCCTATCAGGGCATCATCTTTTACTCCACTCTTGTTGTCCCTAAAATCTAGAGTCACCTTTTTCTTCGTTTTTTCTCTACACCTTTTGAATACTTATCAAAGGTAAACATGTCTCAGAGCTAATAACTGGCAGAAATTAGATCAGAATCTAGAACTCCTTTTTCTACTTCTCTCTGGGGATTTCCACTAGTTGGGGTTGCTTTTACAATAATTTTAAAGTTGCAGTCATGTTTGAAGAATTTATTGGGGACTGTGATTTATATCAAAACTGTAGAGGTTATAGCTATAGATTTAATAAATAATGATGTACTAATTCTTTTAAAAATGAGAACTTGAAATTTATTTCGCTGATTCTTCTCTGTAATTCAGTTATGATGGAAAAACTTTTTTGCTCTGTATGTGACCCACTTTGCCTAATAAAAATTAATTTCCTGTACTAATATGAATTAGCTGGTAAGAGTGAATAGAATTTTAACTGAACATTGTTGCCATCCAAAATTCTCTGTTGGTGCCCTGGTGTAGTTTATATTCTATTCAAATACTTGGTAACATCCAATTTGGTTACCACATGAACCTGTATCTTCTTAAACATTCTTCAGATTATCATGTTCAAGTTTCCAGAGCTTGAAAAATGGAGAGCATTGTGTCAGTCTCTTTTGCTTTTCTTTTGGGGTAAGCTGTACCTCTGCTTTTGCTGAAAATAGCCATACTGTGTATGGTCTTGATTTGACCTTCACTGTACACTGGTTCAGTTCAGTTCAGTTCAGTCGCTCAGTCGTGTCCGACTCTTTGCGACCCCTTGAATCGCAGCACGCCAGGCCTCCCTGTCCATCACCAACTACCAGAGTTCACTCAAACTCACGTCCGTCGAGTCAGTGATGCCATCCAGCCATCTCATCCTCTGTTGTCCCCTTCTCCTCCTGTCCCCAATCCCTTCCAGCATCAGGGTCTTTTCCAGTGAGTCAACTCTTCGCATGAGGTGGCCAAAGGATTAGAGTTTCAGCTTTAGCATCAGTCCTTCCAAAGAATACCCAGGACTGATCTCCTTTAGAATGGACTGGTTGGATCTCCTTGCAGTCCAAGGGACTCTCAAGAGTCTTCTCCAACACCACAGTTCAAAAGCATCAATTCTTCAGCACTCAGCTTTCTTCACAGTCCAACTCTCACATCCATACATGACCACTGGAAGAACCATAGCCTTGACTAGACAGACCTTTGTTGGCAAAGTAATGTCTCTGCTTTTGAATATGCTATCTAGGTTGGTCATAACTTTCCTTCCAAGGAGTAAGCGTCTTTTAATTTCATGGCTGCAATTACGATCTGCAGTGATTTTGGAGTCCAAAAAAATAAAATCTGACACTGTTTCCACTGTTTCCCCATCTGTTTGCCATGAAGTGATGGGACCGGATGCCATGATCTTAGTTTTCTGAATGTTGAACTTTAAGCCAACTTTTTCACTCTCCTCTTTCACTTTCATCAAGAGGCTTTTTAGTTCTTCACTTTCTGCCATAGGGTGGTGTCATCTGCATATCTGAGGTTATTGATAGTTATGCTTGCTCAAAAGTTCATTTTTGTGGAGACATTCTGTTAAAAGAGTAGTAGTCTTGCATGTTTAAGTACTGTATTAAAAAAAAGACTGAATTTTAACCTTCATTTTGAAATGCTTTCCCTCTAATTACTGCTCTTAAAACCCATGTTTTATATGTCAGTTTTTACATTAATTACTGTTTTGATTAAAACTGTCACTCTTTGCTTGAATTTAGCCTCTCTTTAAATTTATTAAAAACTTTAAAAAAATGTAAGGCTCTTCATTCATTTAGAAAAGTTGAGTTACGAGTTACCTGAGTCAAGTTTTTTGGAAATGTCATTTTATTATGTTAGTCTGCAGTTGATAAAATCTACTCATAAGGGCACAAAAGTTCCTTTCAATTTATTCTCTTTCTCCTGCTTTAGAAAAGGAGAGGAGGAGGGAGAGAGGGTTTTTAGAATAAGAAAATCCTTAGGATAGAAAATGTAATATTTAAATCTCTTTAAAAGCATTTAAGAGTAGCTTAGAACAGATAATCTCTTGAAAACACCTTTAAATATTGAAGCTGTAGCACTTATTCCCCTAGTGATTGACATGCATTATTAGTTAACTCACCGTATTCAGAGTATTAAAATAAAACTTTACGCATCTTTACAGCTGTATAATGACAAAATGATAAGTGGCAAAGGAGAAGGAAGGGGTGGGGGGCAAAGTTCTATCGATTGAATCTCCATTTTTGAGAGATTTCAAATTCAGTTATTAACTTTTTAAAATATTCTTTTTAGCTTTAAAAAGACTTTGTTTTTGTTTGTTTTTAGAGCAGTTTTAGGTTCACAGTAAAATTGAGAAGGTACCAAGTTTTCCCCAACACATGCATAGCCACCCTTATTATCAACATTCACCACCAGAGTGGTACATTGATTATAATTGATGAACTTAAAATTGATGTTTAAATCTATAGTTTAT